>NC_088235.1:79026954-79306954 GCF_036934945.1 Oncorhynchus masou masou | reverse complement strand
TAATGTTTACTGTTAATTTTTATTGTTTATTTCACTTTATATATTTATCTACCTCACTTGCTTTGGCAATGTTAACACGTTTCCCATGCCAATAAAGCCCTTGAATTGAATTGAATTGAATTGAGAGAGACAGAGAGAGAGAGAGACAGAGAGAGAGAGAGAGAGAGAGAGACAGAGAGAGAGAGAGAGAGAGAAGGAGCGGGAGCAGCAGGGATTCATATGGCTTAGGGACGGTTCAGACACAGTACCCACAGTGCTCTGCTCTCTCCGCCATTGTCATCATAGCGGTGTCCGTGGGCTGGGATAAATAAAGCCGGGCACACAGCTAATTCTCTTGACATTTACACAGCTATCTGGGCCCTCCAGTGACACAGGCCACGAGTTGGCCAATGGGAGGAGAGAGGAGAGACACAGAGCAACAGGGTTCAGGTGCATGAGGCATCAGGTCTCTCTATGTATTTGTGTTTGAAGGGTGCAATCGTGTGTGTCTATGTGGGCAGTTTGGTGGTGGCTGTGTGTCTGAGAGAGACACATGGAGACAGAGAGAATGAGAGAGTATTTGTCTTTCATTCTATGTGTATGATTTTTTTGTGTGCTTGCATGTGAGAAAGAGAGAAAATGTTTGTTTTTCAATCTATGGATCAGTTCATGTGCAATTGCATGTAGGTGTACAGTAAACACGTTCGTGTGTGTGGGGGAGTGTAAGTGTGTGCCTGTGTGCTTAGGTATGTGTTTCTACACTGCGGTATGTGTGTGTTTACAGGTGGCTGGTGGCTGGTGGCACCTTAATATGAAAGTACGGGCTCATAGTAATGACTGGAATGGAATAAAGGGAATGAAATCAAACACATTCAATAAATGGATTCCATGTGTTTAATACCATTCCCTTCACTCCATTCCAGCCATCATTATGAGCTGTCCTCCCTTCAGTAGCAGTGTGTGTGTGTGTGTGTGTGTGTGTGTGTGTGTGTGTGTGTGTGTGTGTGCGTGTGTGTGTGTGTGTGTGTGTGTGTGTGTGTGTGTGTGTGTGTGTGTGTGTGTGTGTGTGGTTAGGTTTCATTTAAAAGACTGAGAAGTGGGGACATTTCAAGGGTCCCCAAAAGGAAAAAAATTGTTTTTAGGCTTTGGGGTTAGGTTTAGGGTTGGGGTTAACGTTATGATTAGCATTATGGTTAAGGTTAGGGTTTAGTTTTATGGTTAGGGTTTCAGGGTTAAGGTTAAGGTTAGGGTTAATGTTAGGGAAAATAGGATTTTGAATGGGAATCAATTGTTTGGTCCCCCACAAGGATTGTAAAAGAAACGCATGTGCGTGTGCACCTGTAAATTATGAGTTTATTGAAAGAGCTATACAACACTGAGCTGACCTTAGGGACTATAATCTCAGCCACAGCTGCCGAGGCAGGAGCAGTGCCTCACAGGGGGACGGAATGAATAAATCCAAGATGGAGTAGCGATCAGACGTTGTTGTCTTTGTCTTGTCTCGTCCTATGTGTATATATCTTTTTCTTCACATTCTTTTTAATATTTTTCCTAAACCTCAACTTCAAAATACTCTCCTGCAACCCGCCTCACCCAATGTGGTGTGGATCTGTCTTTCTTCCTAAAGTGTTTCTATCTAACTCCGAACTGGAATACCTCAACCGAAGCTAGCTAGCTAACTAGCTACCAGCTATCAGTCAGCTAACCACTGCTAGAGGTCATCAACTAACCTTTGGCTCTGAAAGCTCTCGCCAGTTCGTACAACGCGTTTCAAACCAGAGCGTACTGGACCTATTTTTCTCTCCATATCCCCGAATTCCTACCACAAACTCTGAACCCTGCTCCTTTTACTCTCTGTTCCAAACGTGCTAGACGGCCAGTTCGTATAGCATTTAGCCGTACCCTTATCCTACTTCTCCTCTGTTCCTCTGGTGATGTAGAGGTTAATCAATGTCCTGCAGTGCCTAGCTCCACTCCCCAGGTGCTCTCATTTGTTGACTTCTGTAACCGTAAAAGCCTTGGTTTCATGCATGTTAACATTAAAAGCCTACTCTTGCCGCTTGCTATAGACCTCCCTCCACCCCCAGCTGTGCCCTCGTTACCATATGTGAATTGATTGCTCCCCATCTATCTTCTGAGCTCGTGCTACTAGGTGACCTAAACTGGGACATGCTTAACACCCCGGCCATCCTACAATCCAAGCTTGATGCCCTCAATCTCACACAAATTATCAATGAACCTACCAGGTACAACTCCAAATCCGTAAACACGGGCACCCTCATAGATATCATCCTAACTAACTCACCCTCCAAATACACCTCTGCTGTTTTCAATCAAGATCTCAGCCTCATTTTTTTCTCCTTTATTTAACTAGGCAAGTCAGTTAAGAACAAATTCTTATTTTCAATGATGGCCTAGGAACAGTGGGTTCACTGCCTGTTCAGGGGCAGAACGACAGATTTGTACCTTTTCAGCTTGGGGGTTTGAACTTGCAACCTTCCGGTTACTAGTCCAACGCTCTAACCACTAGGCTATCCTGCCGCCCCATTGCCTGCATCCATAATGGGTCTGCGACCAAACGACCACCCCTCATCACTGTCAAACGCTCTCTAAAATTCTTCTGCAAGCAGGCCTTTCTAATTGACCTGGCCGGGGTATCCTGGAATGACATTGAACTCATCCCGTCAGTAGATGATGCCTGGCTATTCTTTAAAAGTGCCTTCCTCGCCATGTGTAGTTAATCCGACTCTCTCTGCCTTTTACCTGCTGTTGTTGTGCTAGCTGATTAGCTGTTGTTGTCTCACCTACTGGTTCAGCTAGCTCTCCCAATCAACACCTGTGATTACTGTATGCCTCGCTGTATGTCTCTCTCAAATGTCAATATGCCTTGTATACTGTTGTTCAGGTTAGTTATCATTGTTTTAGTTTACAATGGAGCCCCTAGTTCCACTCTTCACACCCCTGATACCTCCTTTGTCCCACCTCCCACACATGCGGTGATCTCACCCATTACAACCAGCATGTCCAGAGATACAACCTCTCTTATCATCACCCAGTGCCCGGGCTTACCTCCGCTGTACCCGCGCCCCACCATACCCCTGTCTGCGCATTATGCCCTGAAAATATTCTACCATGCCCAGTAATCTGCTCCTTTTATTCTTTGTCCCCAACGCTCTAGGCGGCCAGTTTTGATAGCCTTTAGCCGCACCCTCATACTACTCCTCCTCTGTTCCATTGCAGTTGCAGTCTACTACAGAGATAGCCTGCAAAGTAATGTCATACTTTCCAGGTCCATACCCAAACAGTTCGAACTACTAATTTTAAATATTACTCTCTCTCCAGAAATAAGTCTCTCACTGTTGCCCTGACTGCCCTCGACCATCACAAAAACATCCTGTGGCGGACTGCAATAGCATCGTCCCCGCAATATGCAACTGTTCAGGGAAGTCAGGAACCAATACACGCAGTCAGTCAGGAAAGCAAAGACCAGCTTCTTCAGGCAGAAATTTGCATCCTGTAGCTCTAACTCCAAAAAGTTCTGGGACACTGTGAAGTCCATGGAGAACAAGAGCACCTCCTCCCAGCTGCCCACTGCACTGAGGCTCGGTAACACGGTCACCACCGATAAATCCATGATTATCGGTGGTGAACTTTAACCCCCCGCAGCTACTCGCCCAAGCCTCTCCAGGTTCTCCTTTACCCAAATCCAGATAGCAGATGTTCTGAAAGAGCTGCAATACCTGGACCCGTACAAATCAGCTGGTCTTGACAATCTGGACCCTCTATTTCTGAAACTATCCGCCGCCATTGTCACAATCCCTATTACCAGCCTGTTCAACCTCTCTTACATATCGTCTGAGATCCCCAAGGATTTGAAAGCTGCCGCCGTCTTCATCGACCTTGCCAAGGCTTTCGACTCTGTCAATCACCATATTCTTATCGGCAGACTCAGTATCCTTGGTTTTTCTGATGACTGCCTTGCCTGGTTCACCAACTACTTTGCAGACAAAGTTCAGTGTGTCAAATCGGAGGGCATGCTGTCCGGTCCTCTGGCAATCTCTATGGGGGTGCCACAGGGTTCAATTCTCAGGCCGACTCTTTTCTCTGTATATATCAATGATGTTGCTCTTGCTGCCGGCGATTCCCTGATCCACCTCTACGCAGACGACACCATTCTGTATACTTCCGGCCCGTCCTTGGACACTGTGCTATCTAACCTCCAAACGAGCTTCAATGCCATACAACACTCCTTTCGTGGCCTCCAACTGCTCTTAAATGCTAGTAAAACCAGATGCATGCTTTTCAACCGTTCGCTGCTTGCACCCGCACGCCCGACTAGCATCACCACCCTGGAAGGTTCCGACCTAGAATATGTGGACATCTATACTCTCCTTCCAGACTCATATCAAACATCTCCAATCTAAAATCAAATCTAGAGTCGGCTTTCTATTCCGCAACAAAGCCTCATTCACTCACGCCGCCAAACTTACCTTAGTAAAACTGACTATCCTACCGATCCTCGACTTCGGCGATGTCATCTACAAAATAGCTTCCAACACTCTACTCAGCAAACTGGATGCAGTTTATCACAGTGCCATCCGTTTTGTTACTAAAACACCTTATACCACCCACCACTGCGACCTGTATGCTCTAGTCGGCTGGCCCTCGCTACATATTCGTCGCCAGACCCACTGGCTCCAGGTCATCTACAAGTCCATGCTAGGTAAAGCTCCGCCTTATCTCAGTTCACTGGTCACGATGGCAACACCCGTAGCACGCGCTCCAGCAGGTGTATCTCACTGAACATCCCTAAAGCCAACACCTCATTTGGCCGCCTTTCGTTCCAGTTCTCTGCTGCCTGTGACTGGAACGAATTGCAAAAATCGCTGAAGTTGGAGACTTTTATCTCCCTCACCAACTTCAAACATCTGCTATCTGAGCAGCTAACCGATCGCTGCAGCTGTACATAGTCTGTCGGTAAATAGCCCACCCAATTTTACCTACCTCTTCCCATACTGTTTATATTTATTTACTTTTCTGCTCTTTTGCACACCAATATCTCTACCTGTACATGACCATCTGATCATTTATCACTCCAGTGTTAATCTGCAAAATTGTAACTATTCGCCTACCTCCTCATGCCTTTTGCACACAATGTATATAGACTCTCTTTTTTTCTACTGTGTTATTGACTTGTTCATAGTTTACTCCATGTGTAACTCTGTGTTGTTGTCTGTTCACACTGCTATGCTTTATCTTGGCCAGGTCGCAGGTGCAATTGAGAAATTGTTCTCAACTAGCCTACCTGGTTAAATAAAGGTGAAAAAAACAAACATCTTAAATAAGCATGCCCCATTCAAAAAATGTAGAACTAGGAATAGATTTAGTCAGTTAGGCATGCTTTCCACTTAGCAACCCCTACCCCGGTCAACAGCCCTGCACAATCCACAGCAACTTGCCCAAGCCTCCCCCTTTTCTCCTTCACCCAAAACCAGATAGGCGATGTTCAGAAAGAGCTACAAAATCTGGACCCCTACAAATGTATTTTTTATTTTATTGATTTCACCTTTATGTAACCAGGTAGGCAAGTTGAGAACAAGTTCTCATTTACAATTGCGACCTGGCCAGGATAAAGCAAAGCAGTTCGACACATACAACGACACAGAGTTACACATGGAGTAAAACAAACATACAGTCAATAATACAGTATAAACAAGTCTATATACAATGTGAGCAAATGAGGTGAGATAAGGGAGGTAAAGGCAAAAAAAGGCCATGGTGGCAAAGTAAATACAATATAGCAAGTAAAACACTGGAATGGTAGATTTGCAATGGAAGAATGTGCAAAGTAGAAAGCTAGTGAGGGAGATAAGTGTTTCCAGTTTCTGAGATTTTTGTAGTTCGTTCCAGTCATTGGCAGCAGAGAACTGGAAGGAGAGGCGGCCAAAGAAAGAATTGGTTTTGGGGGTGACTAGAGAGATATACCTGCTGGAGCGTGTGCTACAGGTGGGAGATGCTATGGTCACCAGCGAGCTGAGATAAGGGGGGACTTTACCTAGCAGGGTCTTGTAGATGACATGGAGCCAGTGGGTTTGGCGACGAGTATGAAGCGATGGCCAGCCAACGAGAGCGTACAGGTCGCAATGGTGGGTAGTATATGGGGCTTTGGTGACAAAATGGATTGCACTGTGATAGACTGCATCCAATTTGTTGAGTAGGGTATTGGAGGCTATTTTGTAAATGACATCGCCGAAGTCGAGGATTGGTAGGATGGTCAGTTTTACAAGGGTATGTTTGGCAGCATGAGTGAAGGATGCTTTGTTGCGAAATATGAAGCCAATTCTAGATTTAACTTTGGATTGGAGATGTTTGATATGGGTCTGAAAGGAGAGTTTACAGTCTAACCAGACATCTAAGTATTTGTAGTTGTCCATGTATTCTAAGTCGTCCAGAGCCGTCCAGAGTAGTGATGTTGGACAGGCGGGTAGGTGCAGGTAGCGATCGGTTGAAGAGCATGCATTTAGTTTTACTTGTATTTAAGAGCAATTGGAGGCCACGGAAGGAGAGTTGTATGGCATTGAAGCTTGCCTGGAGGGTTGTTAACACAGTGTCCAAAGAAGGGCCAGAAGTATACAGAATGGTGTCGTCTGCATAGAGGTGGATCAGAAACTCACCAGCAGCAAGAGCGACATCATTGATGTATACAGAGAAGAGAGTCGGTCCAAGAATGTGCCATCAGAGTTGAACCCTGTGGCACCCCCATAGAGACTGCCAGAGGTCCGGACAGCAGGGTTCGGGCGCGAACCCAGAGACTCTGATGGCACAGCTGGCGCTGCAGTACAGCGCCCTTAACCACTGCGCCACCCGGGAGGCCCCTAAATGATTCATTGATCTGGCCAAGGCATTCGACTCTGTCAACCACCACATTCTTATTGGCAGACTCGACAGCCTTGGTTTCTCAAATGATTGCCTTGCCTGGTTTGCCAACTACTTCTCTGATAGAGTTCAGTGTGTCAAATCGGAGGGCCTGTTTTCCGGACCTCTGGCAGTCTCTATGGGGGTGCCACAGGGTTCAATCCATCAATGATGTTGCTCTTGCTGCTGGTGATTCTCTGGTACACCTCTGCGCAGACGACACCATTCTGTATACTTCTGGCCCCTCTTTGGACACTGTGTTAACTAACCTCCAGACGAGCTTCAATGCCATACAACTCTTCTTCCGTGGCCTCCAACTGCTCTTAAACACAAGTAAAACTAAATTCATGCTATTCAACCGATCACTGCCCGCACCTGCTCGCCCGTCCAGCATCACTACTCTGGACGGCTCTGACTTAGAATACGTGGACAACGACAAATACCTAGGTGTCTGGTTAGACTGTAAACTCTCCTTCCAGACTCACATTAAACATCTCCAATCCAAAATGAAATCTAGAATTGGCTTTCTATATTAAACAAAGCCTCCTTCACTCATGCTGCCAAACATACCCTCGTTAAACTGACCATCCTACAAATCCTCGACTTCGGTGATGTCACTCTACTCAACAAACTGGATGCAGTCTATCACAGTGCCATCCATTTTGTGACCAAAGCCCCATACACTACCAACCATTGCGATCTGTACACTCTCGTTGGTGTGCCCTCACTTCATACTCGTCGCCAAACCCACTGGCTACAGGTTATCTACAAGTCTCAGCTCGGTAAAGCCCCGCCTTTTCTCAGCTCACTGGTCATCATAGCAGCACCCACTCGTAGCACGCGCTCCACTGGTCACCCCCAAAGCCAATTCCTCCTTTGGTCGTCTTTCCTTCCAGTTCTCTGCTGCTAATAACTGGAACGAACTGCAAAAATCTCTGAAGCTGGAGACTCATATCTCCCTCACTAGCTTTAAGCACCAGCTGTCAAAGCAGCTTACAGATCACTTCACCTGTACAGGTACATAGCCCATCTGTAAACAGCCCATCTGTCTACCTACCTCATCCCCATAGAGTATTAATTTATTTCTCTTGCTCCTTTACACCCCAGTATCTCTACTTGCACATTCATCTTCTGCACATCTACCATTCCAGTGTTTAATTGCTATATTGTAATTACTTTGCCACCATGGCCTATTTATTGCCTTAACTCCCTTATCTTACCTCATTTGCACTCACTGTATATAGACTTTTTGTTTTCTTTTGTTCTACTGAATTATTGACTATGTTTTGTTTATTCCATGTGTAGCTCTGTGTTGTTGTATGTGTCAAATTGCTATGCTTTATCTTGGCCAGGTCGCAGTTGCCAATGAGAACTTGTTCTCAACCAGTCTACCTGGTTAGCCTAAAGGTGAAATAAAAAAATACAAATAAAATGTGACACCACACCGGGGGGGAACTAGGGAGAGAGTGGAGAAAAGGCCAGGGACAACTGTAATGACACCTACTGTTGGTTCTTCTCATGTCAATCACATGTCAATCATCCTCTGCATTATCTTATCATCTGTGTTACTGACAGTGGAATTCATGATTAGAGCCAGGAGTTTTTCCTGGTCACGTCCTGACCCTGTGCCCAGAGTTTTTCTTGGCCAGGTCCCGAGGTCAGAAAAAAACTCCTGGCTCTACTCATGGTATGGCCAAATATGAGATAGGATACCTCCATCAAAATAATACCTCCGTCAAAATAATACCTCCGTCAAAATAATACCTCTGTCAGAAATACTGTTCCTGTTCTGTTTCTCAAAGTCCTTCCTGTTACCTGGCTGTATCAGGGCTGTGATATAACACTGCGTGCAAGACTGGGTGCATGCCGAGTCCTGTCAGTACTCTGCTGTATGTAGGACAGCATGAGGGCTGATAGTCTCAGCACTGTCCTTCAGATGGGATGTTCTCTCTCTCTCTCTCTCTCTCTCTCTCTCTCTCTCTCTCTCTCTCTCTCTCTCTCTCTCTCTCTCTTCTTTCTCTTTCTCTCTGCCCTCCTGTGTTGTGATGTTCAGAGCATGAAGTACCAAACAGATACAGTGGTAAGGACATAGCCTGAGGGGACAGAATGTCCTATGGTGTAGAGTATGGGTGTTAGACATTCTGACACAGTTATGTAATGTAAACAACAGCCTGACTATACCAAACAGTCATTATCTAGAAATTTACCACTTACAGACAATGAGTTGAAACACTTGTTATTCCTGTATTGCTTTTTCAAATGATCGCAAAGAATACGCTAATACATTATTTGTGGGTTTTAAGGCACCAAGCAGGCAAATGCAAGTGATAAACTCATTCACTGTCTTTCTTTGTCTCGTTCTCCCTCCCCTCCATTACCTTCTCGCCATCCCTACCTTTTTCTCTCTGCTGCACTCACCCACCCACCCCACCCTCTCTAGTGTCAGGTTGAGAGTGTGGGATGATGGAGTGGACTGTCTGTGCCCCCTCCATGCCCACTGGCACTGCTGTTGGCCCGGTTGGAGTCAGACAGAGAAACCAGCCTAATGCACCAAGCACCATCTGAATGGAAATCTTCTCTCTTTCTCTTTCTGATAACTTGCTTTTGAAAGACGTGCTCCTCTGCGAATGCATGGGTTCATATGAAGTTCAAGGCAGGAAATGAAAGGAACTGGAGAGATGTAATCTTGGGTGGAATGAGAAGAGAGGAGAGGCAGAGCACCAACCACTGACAGAAGGAAAGAGAGAGAGAGAATGGAGAACCATCTCACCATTCTCAAATTCCAGGAAATCTGTGTGCATTGACCTATTCTCACCAGGACTAGAACAGCACTAATGATTTAAGATTATTGAGATGGTAACACCATTTACACTCATATTATGAACACTCCACAATATTACAAATATCATGATCTAGTATATTTTGAGAAAAATCACATTCGGATGAAAATCGCATTTGGATGAAAATCACTATGGTGAGAAAAAAAGCTATTTTGTCATAGCAGCATCAAAGCTTTAATTCTAAGATTGAAGGAGTCAGTATGATTGAGCTGCAATATGTGACCCCTCCTCACCTCCTCCACTGCTCATCCACACAGATCTAAATGATATTGACAGTGGAATAAATTTTCTGCATGAAATCTTGTCACCCCCCCACCTCTCCTACCCAGTGAAGTGCTAAATAATTACATTAATATCCAGAGCCTAATTTGACTGAGAGCAATAATCTAGTCACACGACGTCATTTATTTTTCCTTGATTTCAATGTCAGTTTTGGTAAATCAAATTGAACGATAGGTTGTGACCAATGGTCCCATAAGCACAGCTTCCATTGTAAAAATTCAGAAAGGTTCTATTCTCTTAAGAGTGATTTTTCTGTGGTTGACGGAAGTGTCCCAAAAATTGGCTGTTTATTTTTAATGGAACGCTAATCAAGTTCACTGCGTTTCCAAGTCCTGCTGTGTCCTTTCTTCACAGTCTAGTGGATGTTGACCACTACAGACGGAGGCAAGTTTCTGAATGTTTGGTATTGTTGTTGTCTGCTTGGTGTCAGTGGGTGAGTAAAGGAGTATGTGCCTCTGTGGTGTTCACCATTGCTGGTATGTAAGTAAAGTTGAGTCTGACTGGTATTTCCAGTGCGAGAACAGGGAGTTTCTGCCCCCTGGTATTTCAATCACTTTGTGTCTGACTTCTTTGACAGTGTGACTTCTTCTCTTTGTTATCTCTGGGAGGATAATGAGGCGTTACATCACCTCTGGAGGAGAGAAGCGCCTCTATCTCGCTCTCTCTCTTTGTCAATCTACTGAAAACCTACCGCTTCAATTAAAACTAGACAATGCTAGACTAATCTTGCAATTGCCTGATTGATCCAAGTGTAACCCAGACAAAATGTTGTTTAATGATTCAGGAAACCTAGACATTCAAGTGGATGAAGAAGCATTACTCCATTGTGTTATTGTTGTGAAAACCCATTAGTGCACTATGCAATTCCATCTCAACAGATTTGTAGTGTAGTGAGAAACATGAGGTTTGGCATGGACAAAGGTGGTTTGCTGCAGGGTGAAGGCAACCTCGGCTAAGTACCATTCAAGCTTCCTCTGGCCGAAAAGCCTTTTAAGCCCGACACGGACAAACAGCATGCTGATGACAGAGCAAGGGGTAACACTGAAGGATGAATGATGATAATGATGAAAACAGAGAGCCTGACTGCCCCTTTCCCATGTGTAGACACACACACACACACACACACAAATGCATGCACATACGCACGCTCGTATACTCAAGCCTGAACCTAACACGCGCGTACACACGGACGAATGCGCACACAAACACACTCACACACACACTCAGCGAAAAAACACATTATATAAACAGACATCATTGTGTGTACAGGAAGCTAACATTCCCTGTTCTGAGGGAGTCACATTTCTCACCCTCTTTGACACAAGCTCTCCCACCTCCAAATGTATTGCATCTTACCATCATCATTGCCCCTGACCCCAAAGCTCAAGGCAGTTTTAACCAAACTTCCCTCCCTCCCTCCCGCTCCCTCACTTCCCTCCCTCTCTCTCGTCTTTCACCTCCTTTGGCAGCTGTGTCAACACACACATGGCCCTGGCCTTAAACAAACCCTGACCAGCGCTATTGTACATTCTCCCCTTGTAGAACTAGCTACAGGAAGTCAGGACAGACAACTCTAGAAACGGCGAGAGTCAGCCCACAGAATAACATACATTTCACAAAATGTCTTTTACGTGGTTTATTTTTAGGGAGTTGCTAATGGTTAAAGGAAGAAGGAGCTTATTGGGCCGATTGATATTTGTGTTCATTCTCCATTTTCCATTTTCTTTTTTACTTGTTCTTAAATAATTTTTGGACACACTCATTTCCCTTTCGCTCAATGGGTCTTTATTGCTAACATAAATTGCGAGTGCAGGCTTTTTCTCCAAGATCAGGCCTCTCTGGTCAAGGAGTTTAGGTGGATATTATCCTAACTGCTGGACATTATTTATCTTTAATTTGGACATTCTCTCGTTTCCCCTTTAGTATGTTTTTTTTCCACCCCGCCTGTTGTTTTGTGTCATAACAAACTACCATGCCCTAACCCAGTGGTTCTCAACCAGGGGTACTAGGACCTCTGGGGTACTTGGCCTATCCACAGGGGGTACTTGAGAAGACTCATGTATCCATAGGGTTGCTGGTCAAATGCACGTGAGGGGGTACTTCAGGGCTACTCCGGACAGAGCAAAATTTATTTGGTGGTACAGTAACCAAAAGAAAATGGGAACCATTGCCCTAACCTATATTCCCTCATCTATTTTCATATGCTCTACTTGGAGTGTGATTTTGTGTGTGTGTGTGTGTGTGTGTGTGTGTGTGTGTGTGTGTGTGTGTGTGTGTGTGTGTGTGTGTGTGTGTGTGTGTGTGTGTGTGTGTGTGTGTGTGTGTGTGTGTGTGTGTGTGTGTGTGTGTGTGTGTGTGTGTGTCTTTCCACTCCACAGTGATTCTCTGCCTGATTTTCAGTAGAGCAGCGATGCACAACGCCTGGCTAGTTATTTCCTCTCCTGGTCATGGGGTGTTAGGCTATTTTATTTCACAAGGCATGTCTGTCGGGGTGGTATGACGTCAGTGGCTTGGAGGGTCACTGGGAGCTGAGGTAGGTCTGTGCGTCTGTGGACCCATTACGGCTCCCCTGTCCTGTCCTGAGACTACGTAGTGTAAGTGAGTCACATCTGCCATACCCTTTATGGGGCCGGTGCCACGGTGGAGCTGAGACCAGAGAGCCAGGTGATGATAGCCGTCTGCTGCCCCCTGACACTCCACAATATTAACGGTAGCTGCGGCCACTGCCAGCTCTCTGTTTCCACCACTCGGCCTGATGGCATGTAAAGGTTCTGGAGTTAGCGAGCTCCTCCTGGAAACGCCGCAGGCTTGGCTCAAGGCCCTGCCGGGATCATAGCGTCACACAGCCCGGTGAGTAATGGGCCTGGCTGGGTCTAGGGACACACACGCACAGATGCACGTAGACAGCACTTATGCACGCATGCATGCACTGAGGCACACACTCTCTCTCTCTCTCTCTCTCTCACACACACACACACACACACACACACACACACACACACACACACACACACACACACACACACACACACACACACACACACACACACACACACACACACACACACACACACACACACACACACACACACACACACACACGCACAAGAGTACACACACACAGGGCAGGGCTCTGTCTGTCCCTCTTGTCTGTCCCTCTCTGCCCTGCAATTCAGCAGTAAGAGAGAATGAGAAAACACTGGGGTAGAGATATACTCCTGCCAATGGCGATACAGGGGGATGCTGCAGGCAGGCCAGGACAGAGGCCACAACAGTTCTAGAATACGACTTGCTCGCAGGATAAATTACATAATGTAACTACCAAAGACAGCCTGCGACCCATCTAAACAGCCTGCAGCAGAGAACTGACTGAGAATTACATCACACATGAGTCACTGCGGCAAGAGGGCACTGGGAGCAGACATGATGTACTATCTACTGTGCCTTCATAAAGTATTCAAACCCCATGACTTTTTCCAAATGTTGCTATATTACAGCCTGAATTTAAAATGTATTAAATTAGGATTTATTTTTGTGACCAGCTTACACACAATACCCAATAATGTCAAAGTGGAATTATTTTTTTGAAATGTTTACTAACTAATTAAAAATGAAACGCTGAAATGTCTTGAGTCAATAAGTATTTAACCCCTTTGTGATGGCAAGCCTAAATAAGTTCAGGAGTAAAAATGTGCTTAACAAGTCACTTAATAAGTTGCATTATCGGTAAGGTCCATTAGCCAAACAGTAGATTATAAGCACAGATTCAACCACAAAGACTAGGGAGATTTTCCAATTCCTTCGCAAATAAGGTCACCGATTGGTAGATGGGTAAAAAAAGCAGACTTTGAATATCCCTTTGAGCATGGAGAAGTTATTAATTACACTTTCAATGGTGTATCAATACACCCAGTCACTACAAAGATACAGGCGTCCTTCCTAACTCAGTTGCAGGAGAGGAAGGAAACTGCTCAGGGATTTCACCATGAGACCAAAGGTGACTTTAAAACAGTTACACTTTAATGGCTGTGATAGCAGAAAACTCGGGATGGATCAACAACATTGTAGTTACTCCACCAATACTAACCTAAATGACAGAGTGAAAAGAAGGAAGCATGCTAAATCAAAATATTCCAAAACATGCATCCTGTTTACAACAAGGCAATAATGTAATACTGAAAAAAAATGAGGCAAAGCAATTCACTTTTTGTCCTGAATACAAAGTGTTATGTTTGAGGCAACTCCAATAAAACACATTGCTGAGCACCACTCTCCATATTTTCAAGCATAGTAGTGGCTGCATCGTGTGTGTGTGTGGGTATACTTCTAAGGAAGGTTTTTCAGTAAAAAAATGTATGGAATGGAACTAGCACAGGCAAAATCATAAAGGAAAACCTGCTTCAGTCTACTTTCCACAAGACACTGGGAGATGATTCACCTTTCAGCAGGCAATAACCGTAAATACAAGGCCAAATCTACACTGGAGTTGCTTACCAAGAAGACAGTGAATGTTCTTGAGTGGCTGAGTTACAATTTTGACTTAAATCTACTTGAAAATCTATGGCAATACCTGAAAATGGTTGTCAAGCCATGATCAACAACCAATTTGACAGAGCTTGAAGAATTTTGAAAATAATAATGGGCAAAAATTGTACAATCCAGGTGTGGAAAGCTCTTAGAGAAAAATTCACCGCTGTAATCACTGCCGAAGGTGCTTTTACAAATTAATGAATACTTATGTAAATTAGATATGAGATATTTCTGTGTTTTCAATCAACTTTTCAATCAAACACAGTTTTCACTTTGTTGTTATGGGGTATTGTGCGTAGATGAGTGAGAAAAACATACATTTATTCAATTTTGAATTCAGGCTGTAACACAACAAAATGTGGAATAAGTAAAGGGGTATGAATAATTTCTGGAGGCACTGTACATGCAATGATAAGGACTCAGCTGGACTTCGAAAGAGTAAAGATAAACATTTTCTCTTCAGGTTACTTCCTGGCCCCGGTTCTAAGTTTGGTCCTGGCAAGAACCAAGCACATCTCACCCAGCCCAACATGTGGCTGGGGGCCATTTCCTGAAGTCTTTAACCTTTCTGTCTCTCTGCCGGAGATGAAGATCTGTGAAGCCCGGCTGCTAACACATCAAACCACAGAGAGAGAGAGAGAGAGAGACAGAGACAGAGCAAAAGAAAAGGACTGCATGGCTGACAATGCTCTTGAGCAGTGATCCTGGTGAATGCTGAACTAGAGTACTGCTCCCTGGTCGCCCAGCACAGGAAGCTACCCTTTTGTGTTGAGCTTTTTAACAAAGAAACGAAATGCTGACCACAGACCACAGACCCCGGCACACAGCGCGGGCACTTTTATTGGTGACCTTCAGATTGGTTGGTTGGCTCTCTGATACTAAAGTTTAGTTTAAAAAAAACTATCTTATCTTCCATTTTAAGGGATCTTTGAAAATGGCCTCTCCTCCTTGTGTGTTGACTCTGTTTGCTTTGTCCAGGGGTTCTCAACAGAAGTAATCTTTTCAGCTTCGCAGAGCGATAAACCATGACTGGGCAAAGAGAGAGAGGACTCAGAACTACTTGCAGATGTCAACAAAACTGCACTTCCTATGTCTATACCACTGTTGTTTTTCTCTATGGGGTTGCTTCCTCTTATTTCTTTGAAAGGTCCAATGCAGCTGTTTTTACCTCAGTATCAAATCATTTCTGGGTATAAATGAAGTACCTTATTGTGATTGTTTTCAATTACAATGGTCAAAAAGAAACAAAAATAGCTTCTTCGCAAAGAGCAATTTCTCAAGCAAGAATTTTGCTAGGACTGTCTGGGAGTGGTTGGATGGGGATGGGAAAACTGACAATTAGCTGTTATCTTTCCAAAGAGCTCTTACACTATCATCATTTTCACAATTATTCCAACATGATATTGTGGAAATATATATAAAACACTGGAAATTCTAGTTTTTGACTGCACTGGGCCTTCAACAGCTACAACATTAAATGTATCCTGAATCAATGTGTTTTTCTCATGCAATCAGAGTAAACTCAGTCTGAAAATATGATTTGCATTATATTAGGTTGTTCCATTACTACCATGTTCCAAATATTACCATTCTTCACCGAAATCAATATCCCACTGATGTGAAGCTTACATAAATATTGTTTTATACTGTGATCCATGTGCTGGACAGCACTATCCATGTGTTCAAACTATACTTTGACTGCCACAAAACCTCTCGTCTGTATGGTTTTGTCATTACATGCCCCATTGACTGAGCTTTCTGACCACAGCCCTCTAGTAGCGGTGCGTGGGTAAAATCAATGGGGAAGCCGAGCCAGTAAAAAAGCCATATTACAACCGGTGTTGTGATAATTGCATTGTTTTCTCTATAACCCGTTTGTTCATTTGCCACCATGATATATACAGAGCCTTCAGAGAGTATTCATACCCCTTGACTTATTCCACATTTTGTTGTGTTACTGCCTGAATTCAAAATGGATTAAATAGATTTTTTTCTCACCCGTCTACACACAATTCCCAATAAAGACAATGTGACAGAATGAATTACAGAAATACAGTATTTAATTGACATAAATATTCACACCCCTGAGTCAATACATGTTAGAATCACCTTGGTCAGCCATTCAAATCAAATAAAACTTTATGTCACATGCGCCGAGTACAACAAGTGTAGACAGTGAAATGCTTACTTTACAAGCCCTTAACCAACAGTGCAGTTCAAGAAGAGTTAAGAAAATATTTACCAAATAAACTAAAGTAAAAATAATAAAAAGACAATAAAACAGCAATAACGATGTCAGGATGAAACAGAGGTCACCAAGCGCAACATAGCTTCAGCATGTAAATCAGCTAGAAAGATGTGTCGGCATCGAGTAATTCTCTCTGGCCCCCTCCCAGTTAGGAGGAGTGATGAGCTCTACAGCAGAGTCTCACAACTCAATCGCTGGTTGAAAACTGTTTTCTGCCCCTTTCTGGGACTCACCCACAAACAGGACCAAGCCTGGCCTGTTGAGGAGTGACGGACTCCATCCTAGCTGGAGGGGTGCTCTCATCTTATCTACGAACACAGACAGGGCTTTAACTCCCCTAGCTCCACAATGAAATAAGGTGCAGGCCAGGCAGCAGGCTGTTAGCCAGCCTACCAGCTTAGTGAAGTCTGCCACTAGCACAGTCAGTGTAGTCAGCTCAGCTATCCCCATTGAGACCATGTATGTGCCTCGACCTAGGTTGGGCAAAACTAAACATGGCGGTGTTCGCATTAGCAATCTCACTGGAATAAAGACCTCCTCAATTCCTGCTATTATTGAAAGAGATTGTGATACCTCACATCTCAAAATAGGGCTACTTAATGTTAGATCCCTCACTTCCAAGGCAGTTCTAGTTGATGAACTAATCACTGATCATAAACTTGATGTGATTTGCCTGGCTGAAACATAGCTTAAGCCTGATGAATTTACTGTGTTAAATGAGGCCTCACCTCCTGGTTACACTAGTGACCATATCCCCTGCGCATCCCACAAAGGCTGGTGCTAACATTTACAATAGCAAATTTCAATTTACAAAAAACCCCAGACGTTTTCGTCTTTTGAGCTTCTAGTCATGAAATCGATGCAGCCTCACTTTTTATAGCTACTGTTTACAGGCCTCCTGGGCCATATACAGCATTCCTCCACTGAGTTCGCTGAATTCCTATCGGACCTTGTAGTCATAGCAATAATATTCTAATTTTTGGTGACTTTAATATTCACATGGAAAAGTCCACAGACAAAAGGCTTTCGGAGCCATCTTCGACTCAGTGGGGTTTGTCCAACATGTTTCCGGACCTACTCACTGCCACAGTCATACTCTGCACCGAATTTTGTCCCATGGAATAAATATTGTGGATCTTAATATTTTTCCTCATAATCCTGGACTATCGGACCACCATTTTATTACGTTTACAATCGCAACAAATAATCTGTTCAGACCCCAAACAAGGATCATCAAAAGTTGTGCTATAAAATTCTCAGACAACCCAAAGATTCCATGATGCCCTTCCAGACTCCCTCTGCCTACCCAAGGACGTCAGAGGACAAAAATCAGTTCACCACCTAACTGAGGAACTGAATTTAACCTTGCGCAATACCCTAGATGCAGTCGCACCCCTAAAAAGTAAAAACATTTGTCATAAGAAACTAGCTCCCTGGTAAACAGAAAATACCCGGACTCTGAAGCAAGCTTCCACACCAAACTGGAAGTCTTCCGACTAGCAGTATCGAAGAGCCCTCACTGCTGCTCGAGCATCCTATTTTTCCAACTTAATTGAGGAAAATAAGAACAATCCAAAATGTCTTTTTGATACTGTCGCAAAGCTAACTAAAAAGCAGAATTCCCCAAGAGAGGATGGCTTTCACTTCAGCAGTAATAAATTCATGAACTTCTTTGAGGAAAAGATCATGATCATTAGAAAGCAAATTATGGACTCCTCTTTGAATCTGCATATTCCTCCAAAGCTCAGTTGTCCTGAGTCTGCACAACTCTGCCAGGACCTAGTGTAACGGTTTTCTTGTGTCGAAGGAGAGGCAGACCAAAATGCAGCGCGGTAGTTGTCCATGGTTTTTTAATTAGAAAACTGAACATGAACTCATAACCAAAACAACACCGTGAAAACCCGAAACCAGTGCCGTGTGACACTAACACAGGAACAATCACCCACAAACCCCAACACCAAACAGGCTACCTAAATATGGTTCCCAATCAGAGACAATGACTAACACCTGCCTCTGATTGAGAACCATATCAGGCCAAACACAGAAACAGACAAACTAGACACACAACATAGAATGCCCACTCAGATCACACCCTGACCAAACAAAACATAGAAACATACAAAGCAAACTATGGTCAGGGTGTGACACCTAGGATCAAGGGAGACACTCAAGTGTTTTATTACTATATCTCTTGGCACAATGATGAAAATAATCATTGCCTCTAAACCTTCAAGCTGCATAATGGACCCTATTCCTACTAAACTACTGAAAGAGCTCCTTCCTCCTATGTTGAACATAATAAACGGCTCTCTATCCACCGGATGTGTACCAAACTCACTAAAAGTGGCAGTAATAAAGCCTCTCTTGAAAATGCCAAACCTTGACCCAGAAAATATAAAAAACTATCATCCTATCTCGAATCTCCCATTCCTCTCAAAACAAATTGAAAAAGCTGTTGCACAGCAACTCACTGCCTTCCTGAAGACAAATAATGTAAACAAAATGTTTCAGTCTGGTTTTAGACCCCATCATAGCACTGAGACTGCACTTGTGAAGGTGGTAAATGACCTTTTAATGGCGTCAGACTGAGGCTGTCCTCATGCTCCTAGACCTTAGTGCTGCTTTTGATACCATCGATCACCACATTCTTTTGGAGAGATTGGAAACCCAAATTGGTCTACACGGACAAGTTCTGGCCTGGATTAGATCTTATCTGTCGGAAAGATATTAGTTTGTCTCTGTGGATGGGTTGTTCTCTGACAAATCAACTGTACATTTCGGTGTTCCTCAAGGTTCCGTTTTAGGACCACTATTGTCGACCACTATTTTACCTCTTGGGGATGTAATATGAAAACGTAATGTTAACTTGCCCTGCTATGCGGATGACACACAGCTGTACATTTCAATGAAACATGGTGAAGCCCCAAAATTGCCCTCACTGGAAGCCTGTGTTTCAGACATAAGGAAGTGGATGGCTGCAAACTTTCTACTTTTAAACTTGGACAAAACAGAGATGCTTGTTCAGGGTCCCAAGAAACAAAGATATCTTCTGTTGAACCTGACAAGTAATCTTGATGGTTTTATAGTCGTCTCAAATAAAACTGTGAAAGACCTCAGCGTTATTCAGGACCCTGATCTCTCTTTTGACGGACATATCAAGACTGTTTCAAGGACAGCTTTTGTCCATCTACATAACATTAGGATAAGTAATCCTTCTCACCCCCCCCCCCCTTAAATGATTTAGGTGCACTATTGTAAGTGGCTGTTCCACTGGATGTCAGAAGGTGAATTCACCAATTTGTAAGTCGCTCTGGATAAGAGCGTCTGCTAAATGACTTAAATGTAAAATGTAATTGCAAAAATCTGAAATGTTCTGTCCAAAAATGAATCCATGTTTTTGTCACTTCTAGGTTAGACTACTGCAATGCTACCCGGCTAAAGCACTAAATAAACTTCAGTTAGTGCTAAATATGGCTGCTAGAATCCTGACTAGAACCAAACAATTTGATCATATTACCCCAGTGCTAGCCTCCCTACACTGGCTTCCTGTTAAGGCAAGGGCTGATTTCAAGGTTTTACTGCTAACCTACAAAGCATTACATGGGCTTGCTCCTAGCTATCTTTCCGATTCGGTCCTGCCGTACATACCTACACGTACGCTATGATCACAAGACGCAGGCCTCCTAATTGTCCCTAGAATTTCTAAGCAAAAAGCTGGAGGCAGGGCTTTCTCCTATAGAGCTCCATTTTTATGGAATGGTCTGCCTACCCATGTGAGAGACGCAGACTCGGTCTCAACTCTACACTGGGATTCCTCTGCCTCTAACCCTATTACAGGGGCCGAGTCACTGGCTTACTGGTGCTCTTCCATGCCGTCCCTAGGAGGGGTGCGTCACTTGAGTGGGTTGAGTCACTGACGTGATCTTCCTGTCTGGTTTGGCGCCCCCCTTGGATTGTGCCGTGGTGGAGATCTTTGTGGGCTATACTTGGCCTTGTCTCAGGATGGTAAGTTGGTGGTTGAAGATATCCCTATAGTGGTGAGGGGGCTGTGCTTTGGCCATGTCCGGGGGTATCATCGGATGGGGCCACAGTGTCTCCTGACTCCTCCTGTCACAGCCTCCAATATTTATGTTGCAGTAGTTTATGTGTCGGGGGGCTAGGGTTAGTCTGTTATATCTGCAGTATTTCTCCTGTCTTATCCGGTGTCCTGTGTGAATTTAAGTATGCTCTCTCT
This sequence comes from Oncorhynchus masou masou, assembly GCF_036934945.1. Classification (NCBI taxonomy): domain Eukaryota; kingdom Metazoa; phylum Chordata; class Actinopteri; order Salmoniformes; family Salmonidae; genus Oncorhynchus; species Oncorhynchus masou. The sequence goes on along the minus strand of NC_088235.1, from coordinate 79,285,926 downwards.
AATTCTCTCTTTCTTTCTCTCTTTCTTTCTTTCTCTCTCTTGGAGGACCTGAGCCCTATGACCATGCCTCAGGACTACCTGGCATGATGACTTCTTGCTGTCCCCAGTCCACCTGGCTGTACTGCTGCTCCAGTTTCAACTGTTCTGCCTGCGGCTATGGAACCCTGAGCTGTTCACCGGACATGCTACCTGTCCCAGACCTGCTGTTTTCAACTCTCTAGAGACAGCAGGAGCGGTATAGATACTCTCAATGATCGGAAATGAAAAGCCAACTGACATTTACTCCTGAGGTGCTGACTTGCTGCACCCTCGACAACTACTGTGATTACTATTATTTGACCATGCTGGTCATTTATGAACATTTGAACATCTTGGCCATGTTCTGTTATAATCTCCACTCGGCACAGCCAGAAGAGGACTGGCCACCCCTCATAGCCTGGTTCCTCTCTAGGTTTACTCCTAGGTTTTGCCCTTTCTAGGGAGCTTTTCCTAGCCACCGTGCTTCTTCACCTGCATTGCTTGCTGTTTGGGGTTTTAGGCTGGGTTTCTGTACAGCACTTTGAGATATCAGCAGATGTAAGAAGGGATATATAAATACATTTGATTTGATTTGATTTGATTTGGGTACTGGTACTGAGTCCGTGTGTGGGGGTACAGGTTAGAGGTCATTTGTACATGTAGGTAGGGGTGAAGTGATTATGCATAGATAATAAACAGCGAGTTGCAGCAGTGTACAAAACAACTGGATGGGGGAGTGTCAATGTGAATAGTCCGGTGGCCATTTCATTAATTGTTCAGCAGTCTTATGTCTTAGGGGTAGAAGCTGTTAAGGAGCCTTTTGGCCCTATTGCTATGCGGTAGCAGAGAAAATTGCAGTCGGTATGGATGGCTACTACGATTTTCTCTGTTTCCTATTTCTATCATGTTCAATATTAGCCACTATGAGTATCAACCTTCAGTAGGCCTAATAACAACACATATTCAACTGCTAATTTACTGTTAGTTACCTTCAGTTTGTATAGCCTACATTATCATACAATTTAATTCCATTGTTTAGTTCACCTTCATTTACTTCCTCTGTAAACACCGCCACGGTCGTGTGGTTGTTGCTGAGGATCATTATAAACAGTTGACACTATAAAAAATACATGAATGAAATCGTTATGGAGCAGAACGCAGACCAAGTCGTAACAGTTTAAAGCCAACTCATGGCGCAACACTGAGCTGTGTCATCACACAGTTCCATAGTCAATTCAGGCAATAGAGGAGGGTATAGCCTACTTTTGCACGCTGTTCTACCTATTTTAATTCTATGTACACTAATCTTCCAACATTGCCATGGGTTAAAGAACTGAATGTGGCAATATTCTGAATTAATCAAACCACTGTATTTCTTATTCATCAATATATTTAGTGCGTGAAGGCTCTCCAAACCATTTTTTAAATGATTCATACATGTCTCCTAACCCTAAAATGTGCCTAAATAATCAACAAGATCAGAGTATTTTTTTTATTTACCAGGTAGTGTTGAAACAGAGACTAATATACATATACATATACTTTCATTGATTCCTGAACCTGTTCTCTCAAAGTACTCTACTCTGTTGACAAAATTTGAATTAAATTGTACAATGTATTTAAAGGGATGGCTTAAGATAAATGTAAAACTGATAAATGATCAACTGAAAACCCTATTGAATGAATACTCTGCCGACCAGCAAGTGGAAGTGTTTTCAGCGGTTGAATTACATTTATCAGTGAGCGCAAGGGAACCAAGACCTGCAAAGCCCATCATGCATCTTCATAAGGTTAGTCTAAATATCAACTACTGAGAAGTGTGTAGGAAAGGAGACATTTTAAAAGAGCTTTTCACACCTGGATTGTACAATATTTGCACATTATTCTTAGTAAAATGATTTGAGCTCTGTCAAGTTGGTTGTTGACCATTGATAGACAGCCATTTTCAAGTCTTACCAAAGATTCTCTAGCTGGTTTATGTCAAAACCGGGGGGGGGGGACTGTCATTACGCACATCTGGTCCCTATTCCCATTTGATTAGTAATTGTATAAGTGTGCCTTTTGTTCACCATTGTCCTGTTGATTATTGTTCCAATGTCCGTTGGTTTGTGTGAGTACTTGTGTTGTTTTTGGCTTTTGTGCCACATATATTGTGCAGATGATTACGGGTCTCGTCCCGTGTGATAATCATTGTGCGATTGTGTATTTATTCGAGGAACTCCTGGCTCTTTTGTTTGGGTTTCTACCCTGTGTTTTGTATACGTGTTTGTTTGGTCTTCGTCCCCATGCCTTTACACGACACAATGTAATTTGGGAAATAAAAACCCTATTACGCATTCCTTCGCCTGTCTCATGATCCCTTCATACCAACGTGACACAATTCAATATTACTTTTCTAAAACAGTTAATAGCCAAAAGTTAAAGCTATCTCACAAACTAATGTAACAGTATTTATTCAACCTTAAAAAGAGTAACAGTGCCGTGGCCACATTATGAGGTTACTGTAAATACAAATGTCCTCTTATATAATCATAGACAGCATGCAAAGGTCACAGACAGCATGCAAAGGTCACAGATCTGTGGAAATCCTCACAATTGCTATAATAATCTGCACAGAACAGCATTGATCACTTTCATTATGTACTTTTAATGTAATATCAACTACAATCCAGGTCATTTGGTTGTGCTATTAGATGAAGCACAGTAATAACACATTCATTTGTTGTATAAATACAACATATCTGGCATTGTATTCCCATTTGAACTTTGTTGTGATTTTAAATGCAATCCCGTACCTTTCTGATTCAGAGGGGTTGGATGAAATGCGGAAGACACATTTAGGTCGAATGCGGTCAGCTGTGCAACGGACTACGTGTTCCCTTTCCTTTTGTAAATGTATTTTGTAAACAATACAAAACATCCACATACATACAAACGACAACATACAGACGCACCACATACAGGCGCACAGAAACATCCACAACATCACTGCTGCCCAGACCCAACTGCTCACACCCCCATCTCCAGTGTCCGCATCACTCTCCGCCACATGGCCTCAAACTGCACCATTCTGTTTCTCTCTGTTACACGCACACTTTTAAAAAATGAAGCATTTGACCTTTCAATTGTGTAAACAATGGTGGATTGGTTAAGTTCCAGTTTTTAAGTATACATTTTTTTCAAGATGATTGATGAGAAAAGTGTCGTCCGACCCATCGGTATCTTACTGTACCCTCATATGCCATGTTTTGAAATACGCAGACAGATTAAACATACATTTACATTGTAATACTTCTGACAACCAACTTTCTAACTCCGCCCATAAATTGTGGACTGTTTAACATTCCCAGAATGCATGGATTATTGAGTAATGGTTAGTTTTACACTTAAGACATGACTCTGCCATTGTGCTGTAAAATTTGTATTTTGTCTCTTGTGTATTAGACATGTTAAAATATTCTTGGGATGAGCATGTGCATTTTCCATAATGTACCCATTATTCCTCTTCAGTGCATTTCAAGCCCTGGGTGGAGAGTTGATACAATTCCAAGTCCGGAAGGTTAAATCCACCCTCAGACTTAGGAAGATGTAAAACTTTCCTTTTTAGTCTATGAGTTTTATTTGCCTATTTAAATTCTTATTTTTCTTAAAGTCTGTTATGACCGAGTGTACTTTTTTAAAGAATGTCTTCATTGGCGTAATTGGTATTACTGAGAATAAATATATAAACTTTAGGAGCCATGCCATTCTGACAAGGTTTATTCTACCTATAATGTTTAAGGGAAGATTGTTCCATTTAATTAGATCTGCTTTCATACGGTTGAGTAATGGGATAAATTAATCTTTATATATTTGTTGTTTGTTGTCACTTATTAAGCATCCTATGTATTTGATCATTTTTTTGGTCCACTTAAATGATTACTGTAGATTATGAGTTATTGTTTTTCTTTATCCTATTGTTACGGTTTTCTTTAGGTGAAGGAGAGTCGGACCAAAATGCGACGTGGCTATTGAGATTCATGTTTAATGAAAACCAAAGGAAACACGAATCAATACAAAACAATAAACGTAAATGTGAAAATCGAAACAGCCTAAACTGTTGCAAACTAACACAAGACAGGAACAGGAACAAGGACAATCACCCACCAAAACCCAACACCAAACAGGCTACCTAAATATGGTTCCCAATCAGAGACAATGACTCACACCTGCCTCTGATTGAGAACCATATCAGGCCAAACATAGAACTAGACAAACTAGACATGAAACATAGAATGCCCACTCAGCTCACACCCTGACCAACCAAAACATTGAAACATACAAAGCAAACTATGGTCAGGGTGTGACAATTGTCATTTTTCTCTTGCGAATTTTATACAGTATCCAAAGATTTTAGAGTATTCTGAAAATATTTTTTTGCAAGAGAGGCATTGAGATTTCAATATTGGTCAGGTATATAATAGGAGATCATTTGCAAATCAGTTTAGTTTAAATTCATGTTTACCAATACTGATACCTGTTACATGTGGGTCCTGCCTAATTCTTTCTGCATGAGGTTCAATTGCCAGTGCAAACAGGAGGGGGGAGAGAGGACATCCCTGTCTTGTGTCCCTTTCTAAAGAAAATGTCATCAGTTTATGTATTATTTGTGTATATCTTTGCTTTAGGACATGTATGTAATATTTTTTATTTATAGCTTCCGAAGTTTTGAATAGAAAAGGTCATTCATGATGGTCAAAAGTCTTTACAGCATCAACAGCTGTTATTGATTAATCTATATCTTCTTTTTGCGTATTGTATCAAACTCAAACGTGTTCTTGTATTTGATTGTAAGTGTCTATTTTAATAAACCCTGTTTGATTGATATGTATCAAGTCTAGTAAGACTTTTGACATTATATTGCTTTTGATCTTTGTTTTTATTTTATCAAAATGTATTAAACGTATAGGTCTGTAATCAGCAGGGGACTCTTCAGATTTACATGTTTTTAAAATAACTGAAATAACTGTTTGATACATGGAGCTAGGAAGTGTGTTGTCATTTGTGTAAATAGGGGTGCTACTTTGTCCAAAATGTTATATTGAATTCTTTGGGAAAGCAGTCCAATCCTGGTGCTTTTCTCCGTGCTAATGCTTTTTTCGATGTCTAATATTTATTTTTAGGTGATCTCTGTTTTTAGTGATGATTTTTTTGTCTGCTGATAATTGCTTCAGTGTTGTTGAGTCTAAGAAGGCTATAGGATCAGTCCAACTGTTGTTACATTTGGATTTATATAGATTTTCATTGAGCTTTTAAAATTGTCATTAATTGCATTGTTGTTTCAAATGAACAAATTTGTATCTTTAGCTTTTAAAATTATAACTGGTTTGGCATGTACTCATTTTGTGAGGGCTGTGAGATGTTTACCATGTTGATTTATCGTTAAGTATTATGCTTTATTTGAGTTGAACTTGTAGTTGTTGGCTCTCTTCAAAAGTTAAAGATCATATTCCTGGTTCGTTGAGACATTTAATATTTTTCTTTACCTTGTAAGGATTTTTTTAGGGGCTTTTCTAAAATAGTAATTTTTCTTAACATTTTCTTAAAATATTAATAATAATAAAAAATGTGTCTATATATTTTAATATATTTTTATTTATTTTTATTTTTTGCACTCCAAAAACAAACTTATACATATACTGAACAAAAATGTAAACAATTTCAAAGATTTTACTAAGTTACAGGTCATAAGCCTGGAAATCTGTCAAGTTAATTAAATAAATTAGGCCCCAATATATGGATTTCCCATGACTGGGAATACAGATATGCATCTCTTGGTCACAGATTCCTTTTTAAAAAGTTAGCGGCGTCAATCAGAAAACCAGTCAGTATTTGGTGTGACCACCATTTGCCTCATGCAACGCTACACATTTCCTTAGTTGATTAGGCTGGTGATTTTCTTAAATGTAACTCTGACAGGAAAAACACATCGACTGACAATCTCTTTAAGTGTTCAATAACCGTATGCTTTTTTTCACCATCATGGAGCCCATGCACATTCCATGTAATAAGTTGGATTTTGCTGATCTTTACTTGCATGAAATCAAAGTTAACCTTGTATGTTCCGTCTGTTATTGAATCCCCTTTCCATTTCTCTTCCCTTAAATGTGTAATAACACATTTCGATGACAAATAAACCAAAAAATATAAATGTTTTTGCCATTTGAATTTGGATTTGCTTTTAGAATGTTGAAAGCATAGTGATAACATTGTCACTTTCTGACCTTAGTTCCTTTTTTATGTCTTTGTGTTAGTTTGGTCAGGGCGTGAGTTGGGGTGGGTAGTCTATGTTATTTTTTCTATGTTGTATTTCTATGTTTGGCCTGGTATGGATCTCAATCAGAGGCAGCTGTCGATCATTGTCTCTGACTGAGAATCATACTTAGGTAGCCTGTTTTCCCCATTTTGGGTGTGGGTGATTGTTTTCTGTTTAGTGTATGTCACCTTACAGAACTGTTTAGTTTCTTCTATTTCACGTTGTTATTTTGTTTTGTGCGTTCAGTCAATAAATTATGACGAACACTTACCACACTGCATATTGGTCCGATCCTTCTTACTCTTCCTCAGATGAAGAAGACATTCGTTACAGACATATAGGAATTTAACAAACTTCTGGCTGTCCTTTTTGAGCTGGTGAAATCTCATTGATCAATTTGAAACAATTACTGCTTCCAGTCAATTCTATGTGTTTACAGCTCGCACAGCTCCTGGTATATGTCCGTTACTTTTACTGGGGGTCAATTAAGAAAGACATCCTATTCTGCAAACCTCTGGAAACTGAACAGCTTTGTGGCGGCAGGGTAGCCTAGTGGTTAAAGCGTTGGACTAGTAACCGCAAGGTTGTGAGTTCAAACCCCCGAGCTGACAAGGTACAAATCTGTCGTTCTGCCCCTGAACAGGCAGTTAACCCACTGTTCCCAGGCCGTCATTGAAAATAAGAATGTTTTCTTAACTGACTTGCCTGGCTAAATAAAGGTAAAATAAAATAAAATTTGTGACATCGACCATGTAACGCTTTTACAACAGTGCGCTGGTTATCAAGGGTATTGACACGTTTTTTTTTAAATTGAGAGACGAGCTTAAAGTTTTCTTTACTGACCATAGTTTTCACATGAATGACCGCTTGCATTATGACGAGTTTCTCACACGACTGGCCTAACTGGGTGAAGTTTTTTCTCGCCTGAATGATCTGAATCTAGGATTACAGGAACTCTCCGCAACTATATTCAATGTGCGGGACAAAATTGAGGCTATGATTAATAAGTTGGAGCTCTTTTCTGTCTGCATTAACAAGGACAACACACATGTCTTCACATCATTGTATGATTTTTTTTGTGTGCAAATGAAGTCAAGCTTAAGGACAATGTCAAATGTGATATAGCGAAGGACCTGAGTGAGTTGGGTGCGCAATTACCCAGGTTATTTCCCGAAACGGACGACACAAACAACTGGATTCGTTACCCCTTTCATGCTCTGCCTCCAGTCCACTTACCGATATCTGAACAAGAGAGCCGTATCAAAATTGCAACAAGCAATTCTGTGAAAATTGATTTTAGTCAGAAGCCACTGCCAGATTTCTGGATGGGGCTGCGATCGGAGTTTCTTGCCTTGACAAATGGCGCTGTTAAGACACTGATGCCCTTTGCAACCACGTACCCATGTGAGAGTGGATTCTCGGCACTCACTACCATGAAAACTAAATACAGCCACAGACTGTGTGAGGAAAATGATTTAAGACTTAGACTCTACAACCCAATACAACCCAACATTGCAGAGTTATGGGCAAATGGCTGAATGTATCTCAAGCTTACCCTTCTCATTAACCTGTGGTGAGTTATTTATAATTTTTGATGAACAAATAATGTTTTATATGTAAGATGGCTAAATAAAAATTATTGATTATTATTATATTATTATTTGTGCCCTGGACCTATAAGAGCTCTTTGTCACTTCCCACGAGCCGGGTTGTGACAAAAACTCACACTCATACTTATGTTTAATAAATGTATCATATAGTGTGTGTTTTTTTCAGGCTTACAATGAGGCAAAAAACAACATTTGAGAGTGTGCTGACAATGGAGCTAGAGGGGGTACGGAGGTTAAATGTTTGAAGGGGTATGGGACTGTAAAAAGTTTAGGAACCACTGACCTATGCTAATACAATTACAATTTAAAGATACCAAAAACGATTTAGTCTAATCAATGTAAACTATATGTCATGATGCTGATTTCTATGTGTGTGTGTGTGTGTGTGTGTACTCCGTTCTGACACCATTGGTCTCTTGGCCCTCCCACTCAGCACACTTCAAGCTCTTCTCTGTCCTGGCACACTAATGGTGGAACCATTAGAACCATTTTAAAGTAAAATGTTTTAGGGAAGCCTGGCTTCCCTTGGCAACCATGAATACACGCCACTGCAGCTATCAGCCACTGTATGTCCCATCTCCACCCCTCTTTCTCCCTGACCAGTCTCTCTACCAGGCCTGCTAACAGAGAGAGAGAGAGAGAGAGAGAGACATCATGGCCGACTAGTAACACCCCACTTCCCTCCACCACTGCTCTGTTTACCAAACACTAGTCTGGTACTGATTACTCAGACCGTACCAGGCCTTGTTGTGTGTATACATTTACTGATAGGTTTTAGAGGGGGAGCTGCCCGGGCTTCTTCAAATGTAGATGGCAGTTATCTGGGCGAGCGCTGTGGTCAATTCTTACATGACACTTACTTAAACACTCTTCACGATTAGGTCTGCAGTGTGGGCAGGAGATAAAAAAAAATAACCACAGTGAGAGTGGAGGAGAGGGGAGGAGGGGCGATGAGGAGGGGTGAGGATAAGTCTATGCCCACACAGGGGCACTTCCCACAGGGTCTGTGTCTCCCACGCTTGGCCCAGTCCCCTGTTCTGTGTCAAGGCTTGGGTCTGTCACACCTCAGCCCTATCCCTGGAGCTTCTGGCATGTCTGGCCTAGCCGCACGCTGGCGGTGCGTCACCACGCCTCTCTCTCTCTCTCTCTCTCTCTCTCTCTCTCTCTCTCTCTCTCTCTCTCTCCGTTTCTCTCTCTGTTGCTCTCTCTCTCTCTCTCTCTCTCTCTCGGTTTCTCTCTCTGTTGCTCTCTTTCTCTCTCTCTCTGTTTCTCTCTCTGTTTCTCTCTCTCTTGTTCTATCTCTCTCACTCTCGCTCTCTTTCCTTCCTACTCTCTCACAAACAGTGGGATGTAGACATCTACGGCTCAGATGTTTCTACAGACTGGGACACATCATTGTGCCCAGGATAGAATGGTCAGTCAGTGGCGGTCTGATGATATCATCTCCACTGGTGTCCCTTCTGGGCTATATCATCATGCAGAAATTCAAATAATGCTTTAGACGCGCCGAGAGAGAGAAGTACAGATACTTAATTAACGTCATGCTGAATAAAGTGATTTATCTGAACACAGGGGTAAATAGTCAGTGTGTGTACAGTATCTAAATAGTCCCCTAGGCAAGACAAGAATGCATTAGCATATGACGCAGACTCCCTCACACTGTTGTGATTCAAACAGGAGAAGGATGATTAAGGAGGAATGATATAAGGAGGGATATATATTGTACTGTATATCTGAGCTGGTTTTGTGTGGTGGTACTGGTAGTGGTGGTGGTGGTGGTGGTACTGCCTGGCTCTGAGTACTATGTTTATACCCTGAGTTTTAAGCGATGGGATTAGTCTGTGTGATTGTTGGCGGCATTGTGCACTTAGAGGATAGGCACCAAAATCCCTTTTTCAGCCACCACTACTTATCCTTGTCCCTGTGTTGTCTCATTCAAACAGAGGTGCCTCGCTCTACATGCATGTAATCTAGGTGACAAGAAGGAAAAGAAAGAGAATTGAATTTGTGTGAAGGGACTGGAAATGGGACAGCGGAGGGGTATAAGGAGGGATAGAAGACTGCGACGAGGTGGCAGGGGAAAGTGAAGGTGGATTAGCCGTTTGTCTTGGTGGCGGTGGTACCTCATCTTTTTAAGTACATTTCAAAGAGGGTGGGCAGCCTTGTAACGTGAGCACAGTGCACTTATGTCTGACATCAGCATGTGAATAATTCATACTCAACTTCAAACGTTAATTATTGATGTGTGAGGAGAACAGAGAGACAGGCAACAGAACACGAACTTGCTGTCTGTAGCTGTCTCTGCTGCCTGCCTATGGAGGCGAGCCAGACTGATGCAATGGAGAGAAAAACTATTGTTTTATCATTATATTTCATACTTATTCATACCCAAGGGGATTGAGCAGCAACTGTAGTCTGAAAGGCTCCAATGGGTCTGCAGCCCCCCACCTGCTATTGTCACATTACATCTTTACTCTTTTATTTCACTAGGGAAGTCAGTTAAGAACAAATTGTTATTTATAATGACAGCCTACCACTGCCAAATCCTAATGACGCTGTGGCAGTTGTACTCCGCCGGGCCAGTTGTACGCCGCCCTATGGGACTCCCAATCACGCCCGGTTGTGATACAGCCTGGAATCGAACCAGGGTCTGTAGTGACACCTCTATCAATGAGATGCAGTGCCTTAGAGCGCTGCGCCACTCAGGAGACCACTATGCCACATCGGATAGGTGCAGTGCAATGTGTTGTTTTACTGCAAAGATCTCAAACATTTTCTAGCACGAGAGCTTTCATATAGGCACTCTCTTTGCATTTTCCCAAATTCCGTTTTCTCTGTTTAATTTTTCCTGGTTTGGGAGGTTTTTTGATAGTTTTCCACTCTCGTTTTAGCTAACATTTTCACAGCCTAATTGTTAACAAATATCCGAACGGAGAGTAATAGAAAACAAAAACATGACATTGATTGATTTATAAAGAGGAGTCCTCCACGCTCGTCGCACATCAGCGCGATGGCACTGTCCCAATCAAAATGGGCTGAAATGATCACACACATGACTATTGCTTTAAACAATTCTAAAAAAAATCACAAATTTTTCAGAATTATTTGCTACTCAAAGGTGAACTGTGAGCTCACAATTGACCTGTTGGAGACCCCTGTTTTACAGGGTCAGCCATAGAAGGACTGTACCCTTGGAGCAAATTAAATTTAAGTGCCTTGCACAAGGGCACATCAACCGATTTTTCACCTTGTCAACTCAGGTATTCAACCCAGCAACCTTTCAGTTACTGGCCACGCTCTAACCACTAGGCTACCTGCCGTTCATAACTGCCCAAATCACCATGAGAAGAGAAACAGAGAGAGAGCGAGAGAGAAAAATATAAATAGAAAAAGAGAAAAGAAATTGAGTGAGTGGGATAAATAAATAGAAAGTGAGGCAGGGAGAGGGGGACCTTCCCCTTCTCTCCAAGTCTGTGTTCTGGGAGGCCACAGAGAGGCCAAAAGCAGGTCAGTCAGTCGCTGTGCTGAGGGGATTGCTGCTTGGTGAGCTGGAGGGGAACACTACTAAGAGTTAATGAAGCACTCTCTCTTTCTTTGTCCTGTTATCCCCTACCCACAGCCCTGTGTGTGTGTGTGTGTGTGTGTGTGTGTGTGTGTGTGTGTGTGTGTGTGTGTGTGTGTGTGTGTGTGTGTGTGTGTGTGTGTGTGTGTGTGTGTGTGTGTGTGTGTGTGTACATGTGTGTACATGTGTGTTTGCATGTGTGTGTATCTGTGTGCGTGTGCGTCTATGCTTGTGTGTGTGTCGGCTGCTCGGAGAGGCACGGGGCCCAGACACTTGGAATCATTTAGTGAGAATGTCGAGTGTGGGAGGAAAGGAATGTGCACCCAGATAAAAAGAAAGAAAGTGAAAGAAAAACAGAGTGGAGAGAGGGGGTGGAGAGCGAGAGAGATAGACACAGATAGACAGAGAGAGCGAGGGCAAGGAGAGTGAGGTGGGTGAGGAGAAGTGGATGGATGGAAGGAGAGAGGGGTGGGGTGGATGTGCCACCTGAGAGAGAAACATTTGGAATGGAGGAAGACAGGCGTGGGGTTGAAGAACATGGAGGTGAAAGAGAGGGCATTGAGAGAGGGGGGAGAGAAGAGGGAGAGTGGGAGAAGGGGATGGGGAGAGAATGACAGACAGTGGGAGAAGGGGATGGGAGAGAATGACAGACAGTGGGAGAAGGGGATGGGGAGAGAATGACAGACAGTGGGAGAAGGTGATGGGGAGAGAATGACAGACAGTGGGAGAAAGGGATGGGGAGATAATGACAAACAGTGGGAGAAGGGGATGGGGAGAGAATGACAGACAGTGGGAGAAGGGAATGGGGAGAGAATGACAGACAGTGGGAGAAGGGGATGGGGAGAGAATGACTGACAGTGGGAGAAGGGGATGGGGAGAGAATGACAGACAGTGGGAGAAGGGGCAGGGGAGAGAATGACAGACAGTGGGAGAAGAGGATGGGGAGAGAATGACAGACAGTGGGAGAAGGGGCAGGGGAGAGAATGGCAAACAGTGGGAGAAGGGGATGGGGAGAGAATGACAGACAGTGGGAGAAGAGGATGGGGAGAGAATGACAGACAGTGGGAGAAGGGAATGGGGAGAGAATGACAGACAGTGGGAGAAGGGGATGGGGAGAGAATGACAGACAGTGGGAGAAGGGAATGGGGAGAGAATGACAGACAGTGGGAGAAGGGGATGGGGAGAGAATGACATACAGTGGGAGAAAAGGAGAGCGAAAGCAGTGAAAAGCATTGAGCCGTGCAGCCCACTCCTTACCTACTGTTCTCCATTAAGCAGATTTTCAAATGGCTTTTGCAGGTCTCGCTTAGGGGAACATCTATTCCTATCACAATGCAGCCTACACACCTCGCCGTGACAGGCAGAACGTGGGGGAGACAGAGAAAGGAGAGAGAAGGAGAAGGAGAGGAACTCTTGTATGGCTCTCTAACGATGCAAGCAGAGTAAACAGAGCATGGAGACTGTCTGATTCTCCCCCCAGGTTAAAGTGAGCAGAATGAAGGACAGAGATCAGATCTCCCAGATCTCATTCTAAAGGTTGGAGAAAGGTCTCTACTAGGATCTGTCCTTCCATTGTTCTCTCTCTCTCTCTCTCTCTCTCTCTCTCTCTCTCTCTCTCTCTTTCTCCCACTGTGTAGGACTGCAGTGGAGTGAGTCTGCCTTTGCTGCCAGAGAATTCCAACGAAATGCGAATGATATCCCCGCTTTTCCGAGCGGGAGAAGGGGATGGGGAGAGAGGCCCAGTGTGCGGGGAAACGGACACCTGTCCAATTTAGCTTCTGATCCAGACGTGGATGATATTCTAAGGCTGATATCGCCGAGCTGGAGATGGGAGGAATTCCAATGAGAGGATTTTGCAGTGCTTCCAATATACTGGTTCATAATATTTTTGGGTGATCAGTTGTTGTGATGAATTGTTTTGTATGTTTTTGTACGGTTCAAATCCAGAGACTTTCTCCAGTAGCAATTTGATTGACAAAGGTTTAAATTAATAGGCTTTGATGATGTTTTGATGAAATTTGCCTGCCCATGCACAGCTAGCATTGGCCTTGTGACCCAGTTGATGAGGTATGCAGCGGTTGGGGAGAGAGTGAAAGCAACACCAAATCAGCCACCATTGTTGGCTATTGACCAGACGATTCCCTCGCCAGCACCCTGCCTGCAGGTCAAGATGATTGCCATCCAAAATCAATCCGCCAGAGTGTGCATATGTGTGGCCTAGCCTTATCTAGCAGGGATATATGCGCAGGCTGCAAATTAAAAAATCTAATGACAAATCACAGTTCCATTGATAGACGTAAGATGCTATTCACTCACAAAGGCAGCAAAATGAACTGGCCAACCTGACCCCGTGGCCTGGCAACGAAGCGGGCACATTCAATCTCACTTGACCCCCTCAGCTTTCACCTTTGACCACTGGCCAAGCCCATGCAGCATGAACTTTCACCCTTGAAGATCAATGGTTCTTGACCATTGCCCGGGGCCCGGGGACCTGATAGTGAGGAGGGATGACCTCTGAGGTGAGAGGGCCAGTAGGGCCAGTGTCTAATGATGATGATGATGCAGGCTTTCATAGTGGAATGGGCCTGTGGGGATGAGAAGGGCTGAGGGGGCCGCTGTGAGGGAGAATAGCATGGGTATGTGGATTTGCAATCTACCATCTACCCTTTAGCCTATATTAAATAACTATCATTCTCACCATGACTTTGGATGTGACTTGTTACTGTGGTGTTACGAAATAATACTTTTTCCCAACTCAAACTGTTTGGATTTTGTCTGTCTGTTAGTTTGTTTGTTTTTGTCGTCTAGTTTAGAATGAAAGCGAAGCTAATCCTCTTATGCTGGAACAGAGTGCCAGTATCTGCAAGTTGAGGTGCCCTGCTTATTAACGAACAAAGAGAACAGGGCTTTGGACTTTGTAATGAAAATACCATCCCGTCATTGCTTGAATTGCACTAGATTTCAACGTCACTCACAGCAACATAATCTCAAACAGACTCAAATATCTCAGCTGTGTCAGGATTTGGCCAGGGTTGTTCCAGTTGTTGGTCACTAGATGCCCCCATTGTGCTTTTTGTCCTTATGTTTTTCCCTTGTTCCCCATTATTATTTGCACCTGTGTCTCGTTTCCCCTGAGTGTATTTAAACCCTTAGTTTCCCTCTGTTCTGTGCTCTGTGTTTGTATGTTAGCACCCTGCCCTAGTGTTCTGTGTGCTCTTGTCGATTCCGGGTGACGTTCTTGTGGTATTCTGTTTTTTGTTTTTGTTTATTTTTGGTGAGTTTCTTTTGAGTTCTTTTGTGTTTTACCTACCACCTTTTGGATTTGCCATTTTTGTATTTTAGGATTTTTTCTTTATTAAATACACCGTCTTAAGTACTGCTGTGTCTGCCTCATCTTCTGGGTTCTGCTGTCTATTCGTGGCTCAGTTGGTTAAGTGACTGTTTCTCACTCCGGAGACCCAGGTTCAAACCGGGTCCTGACAAGCTAGTCACATCCTTTGGCCAATGGGAACTTAACTAATGTCATATAGAGCCCCACAGTGGAAGTGTCATAATACCTAGCGGTCAAACAGGGAAATGGTTCCAATCGTTTTTCCCATTAGAGGATTTTAGAAATATATATTTTTTTAATCAAATCAAATCAAATGTTATTGTCAGATGTTATTGTCGGTGTAGCGAAATGCTGTGTTTGGTGTAGTCTTACCCTGGCATGACGTTTTGATAACCGTGTCAATCTCTTAGACTTTTATCAATATATTCGGCTCAATGTACTCTCAGACTGGAAAGCGCTAATTAGCATCAAAGTAGACACTGTGCAAGACTACACATCCATGCAAGCCCCTGCACGTCATCTCTAGCTAACACCTTTGCTTACAGATAATGTGTCACGGGAGGCTGGTGAGACCTTAATTGGGGAGGACGGGCTCGTGATAGTGGCTGGAGCAGAATGGGTAGAATGGGATCAAATACATCAAAGATATGGTTTCTATGTTTTGGATGCCATTCCATTCGCTCCGTTCCAGACAGTATTATGAGCCGTCCTCCCCTCAGCAGCCTCCTGTGTATTGTGTTTGACCGCTACACGCATGTAAATTAAACCTAATTCCCTTTATATACACTTTTCTCGTATTCTGAAATTGAACTCAAGTATGGGGAAATGCAAGTGCCAGCCAGGTATTGGTTTGGCGTGGAGATCACGGAAATTGAGGTGTGGCAGAGGTGTGTCTACAGATACACCGTATTCTGACATTGACTTAATTTTCCTAATAATTCTACCACCTTTACACATGAGGAAATTACGAGTAAGGTTGAGCAACCTGCTGGTTCTAAGTGGAAAAAACAGTGAACACATTTTTTCCCCTGATAGAAATAACACCATTCTCCATGCCATGTAATTCAGACATTTATAAGAGGTATTGATAAGAGCTAGGTAAATGAGTCATCCGTTTGGATAAGGGGATTGTAAATATGAATGCAATTTGTTTTAGATCTATTTTACCTTGTGATCCCTGGAGACATATCTGTTCTATGATCGGTGAGGATTAAGGGTAGATGTATAGGACTACAGGTAAACCCTTACTGTTGCAGTCTTCTCCCCTTCCAATATTGAACCACTGAATGGCAACTTTCAGGATTAATCAAAACTGTATTTTTGATTCCCTAATATATTTTGTGTGTAAAGGCTCTGAAAACCATTTTTTTATGAAGTAGGTTCCTTACCCCAAATAATCAACAAGATCAAATCCTTCTTACATCTCCCAATTGGTGCGGAAACGGAGATGTGCATGGGCCTATAGTTTGATGGCTTTATTTCATTGATCTGGTCTACTATAGTGAGTCTGTCAAGAAAGTTTAAGGTACACAGTATTTAAAAGGATGGCTCTAGATAAGTGTACTGAAAACCCCGTTGAATGAAAACTCTGCGAGGAAATCTGTTGGCCATCAAGTTGGAGAGTTTTCAGCGCTTGAATTAAATGTATTCAGTGTGCATAATGGAGCTACTCCCAAACAGCTGTTGCACACCAGCGTAAAGTAAGTCTGCATACCAAATACTGAGGATTGCATGAATCAAAAAGCGTAGGAAATGCATACATTTCCTTTATCTAAATCAGGTCCATACTGCATTGTCATATCCGTCTCCATGGCAACGTGAGCCATACTAAATGAAAACAATGTTTGGTTGTCTTTAGTGAGAGGCTGAGTGAGTGGAATGCTATCTCTGCATCTCTGTGCAGATAGACAGACCAGCTATGTCTCAGTGGGGAACAAAAACAAAAGCCTTGGTGGTGTTACAACACCACTGAGTCACTGACAGCAGCCTGGCAGAACACAGAGAGAGCAGCTCCCGTCTCTGAACGCAGCCTGACTGGCCCTGGAGACCTGGACCCAGAGACCGACTCTGACCCACTTCTAAAGTTATTCAGACAAAGTTCAAGAAAAAATCCTCCAAGAACTGAAGTTGCATCCATTTAGAACTATCTTTGTCAGAAAGGTTGAATATCTTCTGTAGATCCAGTTTACTCTCTCCATTTCATGCATTCAATTGTAATGCATCTTGTCCGCAAGGTTGAAACAATAGCCTATGTCTCAATACTCTTCCTAACCAACAAGAACTTGGAATGTAGGTCTAATTAAAGCTCATCACAGGTCATCCAGTTCCTCTCTGGCTCCAATCTGACTCATCCTAGAGAGCTCATAATGTGACCCATGTCTGTCTGCTCTCATTTCCCATGCTGTCTGTCTGTCTATTTGCGGGTTGAGAGACAGCAGAGTCCATCTCACGAGATGAGTACCATGACTCACATGGCTCGCAGGGCGGTGAGTCAGAGAGGAACGAGGGAAGAGAGAAAGAGAGAGCTGCAGGGAGAGAGGGAGAGAAAGAAAGAGAGGCAGAGAGAGAGATGGCATGGATTCACCTCACCCATCCAGGGTACCACAGAAGAGCAGCTGGACATGAATAGATGAGTTACAGCATTACCCCCATTCCACACGCACACAGACACACGCTCACACTCGAGCCAGAGCAGGCTGAATATAGGCTGTGTCGAAACAGAGACCCTCCACAACATCTGCTAATTATCTGGCAGATAACCGGGATGGGCTATGGATCAAAGCTCTGCTCTCACAGCTGTGGCATAGGGAGAATGGCGTTTTTCAATAGCAGACAAAGGGCTGTACCAAAAACTAACCCGCCTAGCCCACTGCGGCCAGAGCATGGATCAGTCTGTCATAAACACACAGATTTATTTGATCCATGTGTGCTGTGGAGAAACAACCAGGGCCCAAACCCCCAGCCCAGCCCAGCCCAGCCTTCCAACTCCATTGGCAGGCATCGCAATATCCTTGACAGGCGTCCACCCTCCTCCACTGCCTCTAGCTCTCTCCCTTCCTCCCCCTCTCGCTCCGTCCCTCCCTCCATTGCTCTCCTCTGCTCTCAGAAAAAGAAAGACAAACTAATTTCCATACAAATGGAGTGTGAGCCTGCAGCCCAGGGACCCTGTGGAATTGCAAATATTTCATCTTTGCCTAGGAGCCTGCTGCTATTACTCCTTAGCCATTACCCTTTCTCCTCCGCTCCCTCCTTCCCTCTCTCAATCCATCCCTCCATTTTCTACCCAGTGCCCACATTCCTGGCCAAAATGGGTGCCCAGCAGCTGCAGGGTCAACACAGGGGCCCGGGCACAGCTTACATTGGCATTGCCCTCCCCACAGACTAGCTGCCAGTTGTGGAGACAGGCACATCAGAGGTTCACTACGGTAAAGAGGATTAAAGAATCTAAGAGATTTTCCCTCCAACCCACCAGGTATCCCATCCTCTCTCCCAGGTCTTTACTTCCAATTAGTCCACAGGAAGCCCCTGTTGGCAGCAGTGATGGATGCAGTGTCTTATTTTGATCATTTTCCTCTGACTTTTCTATCAGGTGGAACAGAGGGAGGACATGAGAGGCCCAGGTGATCAGTGTGTAATGCAGTTAGTTATAGTTAGCCAATTTGCCCACACTGCCAGCAGCTCCGATTACATGATCTATTTACCCCTCGCTCTTTGGCCCCTTTGTTCCTGTCCCACTCGTCCCGCAGCACCCAGGCCACACACAAGCCAGAGATGAAGGGAGACAGAAGGACATGGTTTTTATTTATTTATTAGACATTTTGCAGGATGAAATCTTTTCAGATGCACCATCTCGTTTTCAAGGGTGTCCAAAAGAGAGAGAAAAAACAAAACAAAGTAACAACAATAATCGGGTAACTACTGTCTAATAATATTTTGTTTTCAAAATTTTACATTAAGAGCATATTACGTTGTATAACTAATAATAGGACTACAAGTAATACAAAACTACCGCTACAACTACTAATACAACTAATAAACCTAAGCACCTGAAATAAATATACAGTATACTGTGCATACATACATGTTTATAAATATATTCACATGATGATGTTAAACATGATGACTAGTTAAAAACACAAACAGTTTGTTCTTAACATTTGAAAACTATATTTCTTAAATTAACTATGTGATTGTAATACCCTGAATTCTATCTCTAAATGATTCCAGTCAGTTGAGCCTTTGTATCTGAAAGATCTTACTCCAACCTCATGATGTACCCTTGGAATTTCTAGTTGCTGCTGTTTGTAATTGCTGCTGTTTGTAATATCTGTTGTTTGTAATTGCTGCTCTTTGTAATTGCTGTTGTTTGTAATTGGTGCTGTTTGTAATGGCTGCTGTTTGTAATTGCTGCTGTTTGTAATTGCTGTTGTTTGTAATTGCTGTTGTTCGTAATTGCTGCTGTTTGCAATTGCTGTTGTTTGTAATTGCTGCTTTTTGTAATTGCTGCTGTTTGTAATTGCTGCTGTTTGTAATTGCTGCTGTTTGTAGTTGCTGCTGTTTGTAATTGCTGTTGTTTGTAATTGCTGCTGTTTGTAATTGTTGCTGTTTGTAATTGCTGTTGTTTGTAAATGCTGTTGTTTGTAATTGCTGTTGTTTGTCATTGCTGTTGTTTGTATGCATGCAGCTGTAGAGAGGATCCACAGCAGCACACGGTGTGAAGGACTCCACAGCTTATTTAGGAAGCTTTATTTTCCAACAGGGGAGCAACATAAAAATGCAATGAAGGTATTAATAATTCAGTCTCAGTTTTCACCAAGAAAACGGGTTTTCTGGGAAGATAGAGAAGAAATCAATGCTGCTTCTCTCTCTCCTCATTCGTGCAAAGCAGAGAGAAATGGAGATTTGTTACGTGTGTGTGTGCGTGTGTGTGTTTTCTGTGTGTGTGGGCTGTGTGCTTGATTGTTCGTCTTCGTGTGTGTGTGCACTTCTCAATGTGAGTGTGTGGTGTGGACGTCAGCAGTTTGCATGATTGGCCCTGCTGCTCTTACTCAATATATCTCCCCAGAGGTGCAGATTCATACCCAGTCATCACCATGTCTTCAGGAATTTTGAGACATATCTTAGAAAATGAAGAAGTCTTTAAATACCAATGTCTTGAGACATCCGACTTAAAGACATGCTTTGGAACTCTAGCAACTACTAAGGTAGTTGATCAGATCAAGCGTTAATTCTTAAAAGTCTAAGGCGTTGGAGGGGTGGGGGCATGTCTAAGCAGCCATATGGAATTGTTTTAAGATGAACATACCATGGGCCATTTAGCTATTAGATTTAGAATTTCAGGGCCCCTTTAGGTATAAAGAACAAATATAAACATTTTTATATAAAATATTGAATTTGGCCTTTACATATTGAACAAATAAATGGAAAAAATGACAGTAAAAAAAATTAATGATAAGGAATAAGGATTTTGATAAATGATAAGGAATACATGTCTGTTCTATATCTAGGAGATATGAGAAAGCTCGGGAAATATATACAGTATGTATATATGTATATATATATTTTTTTTCATATATTGAACCCCTTTTTTTGGGGTAGGCATAAAACTACCTCCATACTTCCATTCATTTTCTAAACCGGGACAGGTAACCTTCAGATGAGTCCCGTGGCACTTGTGGGGGTCGTAGAGAAAAACGGAGAACACAGTTGTGTTTGTGTGAGTCTCATCTTTCAGTGGAGTGGACACTTGTGGACATTTGTGTGAGAAGACCAATTTTTCGGGATGTCTCATGGTCTGACAGAGCTCCAGAGTTTCTCTGTGGAGATGGGAGAACCTTCCAGAAGGACAACCATCTCTGCAACACTCGACCAATCAGGCCTTTATGGTAGAGCGGCCAGATGGAAGCCACTCCTCAGTAAAACGCACATGACAGCCCGCTTTGAGTTTTCCAAAAGGCACCTAAAAAACTCTCAGACCATGAGAAACAAGATTCTCTGGTCTCATGAAACCAAGATTGAACTCTTTGGCCTGAATTCCAAGTGTCACATCTGGAGGAAACCTGGCACCATCCCTACGGTGAAGCATGGTGGTGGCAGCATCATTTAAAAAATAGACTTTTATTTAACTAGGCAAGTCAGTTAACAACAAATTCTTATGTTCAATGACGGCCTAGGAACAGTGAGTTAACTGCCTTGTTCAGAGGCAGAACAACAAATTTTTCCTTGTCAGCTCGGGGATTTGATCTTGCAACCTTTTGGTTACTAGTCCAACACTCTAAACACTAGGTTACCTGCCGCTCCAGCATGCTGTGAGGATGTTTTTCAGCAGCAGGGACTTGGATACTAGTCAGGATTGAGGGAAAGATGAACGGAGCAAACTACAGAGAGATCCTTGATGCAAACCTACTCCAAAGCACTCAGGACTTGGGGAGAAGGTTCACCTTCCAACAGGACAATGACCCTAAGCACACAGCCAAGACAAAACAGGAGTGGCTTCAGGACAAGTCTCTGAATGTCCTTCAGAGTGGCAGCCAGAGCACGGACTTGAACACGATCGAACATCTCTGGAGAGACCTGAAAATTGCTGTGCAGCAACGCTCCCCACCCAACCTTACAGAGCATGAGAGGACCTGCGGAGAGGAATGGGAGAAACTCTCCAAATACAGGTGTGCCAAGCTTGTAGCATCATACCCAAGAAGACTCTGGGCTGTAATTGCTGTCAAAGGTTCTTCAACAAAGTCCTGAGTAAAGGACCTGAATACTTATGTAAATGTGATATTTCAGTAGTTTTTTTATACATTTGCCAAAATGTCTAAAAACCTGTTTTTGCTTTTTCATTATGGGGTATTGTGTGTAGATTGATGAGGGGGAAAACAATTGAATCAATTTTACAATAAGGCTGTAACGTAACAAAATGTGGAAAAAGTCATGGGGTCTGAAAACTTTCTGAATACACTGTAAAAGTACTTCCCAGCTAACATGACCCCATTGTCCCCATGTGGGTATTCAGTGGGCAAGGTGGGCACGGGCTAGCCCACACCAAGCCAACACCAGCCCGACACAGGCTGGCCCACACCAGCCCAACACAGGCTGGCCCACACCAGCCCGACACAGGCTGGCCCACACCAGCCCAACACAGGCTCGGCCACACCAGCCCAACACAGGCTGGCCCACACCAGCCCAACACAGGCTCGGCCACACCAGCCCAACACAGGCTGGCACACACCAGCCCAACACAGGCTAGCCCACACCAGCACAAAACAAGCTAGCCCACACCAGCCCAACACGATACAATGTATCACGTTACCTAAATAGCTATAAGGCTTGAAAATTATGCAATTTATGCATTTAGTCAATGCGCATCGGCTCTATGTGGGCAGCCTACATGGGGCCAATAATTTAAGCCGCATTGGGCCCCCATCGTGCCAATGGCAGGTTGACTTTATGGTCATGAATCTTGCCCTTGAGGCAGCACTACGCCAGCTGCAAAGTCAAAATTGGCTATATTGTAAACATTTTTGTTCTTAATTTAATGTTGGGTTAGGCATTAGGGTTAGCAGTGTTAGCAGTGTGGTTAAGGTTAGGGTTAAGGTTAGAGTTAAGTTTAACATCAGATTTTATGACCAATCTGCAGAGCTGCCTCCAAGTACATGAGTCTTGACAACGTATGCCAACCTGCGTGCCAATGTGGACATGTTTGCTGGGAAAAGATTGGCTTATTTCAGGTAAAGTGAGGGCTGCCCCCACCTCACATGGGCTACCCACACCGGGCCACACTGGGCAAAGGCGTTGGGGGGGCCAACGTGGAACCAATGAGCAAAGGCGCTTTGGCCCAATGTTGGCAGCCTACATAGGGCCAATATTTTAGCTCGCATTGGGCCCACATTGTGCCAATGTAGGCATGTTTTCTGGGTTGACACCTTGCAGGGCCATGCAATTACTCAATTGGCAATTACATTCACTTACCCATTATGCACAACCAGAATGACACAGACATATGGAAACCAGAGAAAACCCAAAAACCATATGTTGAATTAAATAAGCAGAACTTCAACTTCATTAGATTTATGAATGTTCATTTAAACATTGCAACCACTCAGAAGGCAAGAAATGGTCAATAAAAATGTATCGTATGTAACATGAATCAGAAAAGTGTTGCAATAAACTGTACGGGATGTACTGATTAAACACTAGCAATTATTGTAGGATTAGATGGACTATAGATTTATCACATATGCATTTAAACGTGGGAAAGCAACAGCAAACATTTCAACAAGAGAACAAAGCGGTCTCCACTGGCGGGACTGGAGATCCCAAGTGGATAGACACGCTGTCACGACAGATTTCCTCCTCTTCCTCTGAAGAGGAGGTGTAGCAAGGATCGGACCAATATGCAGCATGGTAGGTGTCCATGTTATTTAATAAGAAAACTCAACATGAACACAAATACAAAATAACAAAGTGAACTGGCAACGAAACAGTCCCGTGTGGCACAAACACAGACACAGGAAACAATCACCCACAAAATACCCAAAGAACATGGCTGCCTAAATATGGTTCCCAATCAGAGACAACGATAAACACTTGCCTCTAATTGAGAACCAATCTAGGCAACCATAGACTTACATAAACACCTAGACCCAGAAAACACCCCATAAACATACAAAACCCCTAGACCAGACAAAACACATAAATCCCCCATGTCACACCCTGACCTAACCAAAATAATAAAGAAAACAAAGATAACCAAGGCCACGGCGTGACACATGGCTTAGGTGCGTCTTTGCCACAGACAAATTCCAAATCTAAGCTTCATAAATAAATCCTCAATTTCCAGCAATTATCTCCATGCCAAACGATCAGTATGCTAGTAATTGTTGCTTGGTAACCCATTGCTGGAACAGCGCATTTATTTATGACAATCCTTTCCCTACAATTTGGCGTTTGCACTGCAACCGATCCTATAGCTGTACAGCAAATCAGATATCTGTTCGCTAGCTCACCCGACCTGTGGTGATTGACAGTTTGCTGGTCCAATCAGAGGGCAGAGTGTGGATTTCACTAGCCAATCTGCTGCATGCTTTCTTTTTTGCAAGGGTGATGCTGCGGCTACTCTCTCTGGCTGTGTGGAGAGTAATCCACAGAGACTGTGCTACAAGATGAGAGACAAAACATTACAAAATCTCAGTCTCAAGTCAAAGTCGAGTCCCGAGTCTTGAGGTTCTAAGTCCATATACATAGAGTCCAGATTTCAGCTAAAGCGCATCTGATTGAATTAAGTATTTTTTTTAACCTACCGCTTTGGGATGGATGTGTCAATATGTTGTTCAAACATGCATAATCTATTAACAGAATTTCTGAGACTGTTTTTCTGGAAGCTGTTCTGCGCCATTTTCCCTACATTTTCCCCCACGTGGGCCAGCACCCTAGCAATTTCAGTTCAACCAATGAACTTCAGCCCCTCACCATATGAGTGACAGTAAGCAAGATGCACACACATGATGCACACACAGCAGAGCGAGGGAGAGAGAGAGAGAGAGAGAGAGAGAGAGAGAGAGAGGGGGAGAGAGAGAGAGAGACAGAAACGGAGAGACAGAGACAGAGAGAGAGAGAGAGAGAGAGAGAGAGAGAGAGAGAGAGAGAGAGAGAGAGAGAGAGAGAGAGAGAGAGAGAGAGAGCGAGATAGAGCAAGAGAGAGGGGGAGAGAGAGAGAGAGAGAGAGAGAGAGAGAGAGAGAGAGAGAGAGAGAGAGAGAAGAGAGAGAGAGAGAGAGAGAGAGAGAGAGAGAGAGAGAGAGAGAGAGAGAGAGAGAGAAAGAGAGAGCGAGAGAGAGCAAGAGAGAGAGAAAGAGAAAGAGAGAGCGAGAGAGAGCAAGAGAGAGGGAGAGAGAGAGGGGGAGAGAGAGGGAGAGAGAGGGAGAGAGGGAGAGAGAGAGGGGAGAGAGAGAGAGGGAGTGAGAGGGAGAGAGAGGGAGTGAGAGAGAGAGAGAGAGAGAGAGAGAGAGAGAGAGAGAGAGGAGAGAGAGGGAGAGAGAGAGAGAGAGAGAGAGAGAGAGAGAGAGGGGGAGTGAGAGAGAGGGGGGCGAGAGTGAGAGAGAGGGGGGGGCAAGAGTGAGAGGGAGGGAGGGCGATAGAGAGAGAGAGAGAGGGGGGGCGCGAAAGACAGAGAGAGAGAGGGGGAGAGAGAGAGAGAGAGAGAGAGAGAGAGAGAGAGAGAGAGGGAGTGAGAGAGAGTAATGACTTAGTGTAAATATTTGCACATATGTGACGTAGTATGTCATTTTCTGGGACCACTTTTGGCTAGTGAGCAGTACTTTCAGAACTAATGTATAAAAAGTATACATAAGTATCAATCAATCAATCAAATGTATTTTTAAAGCCCTTTTAACATCAGCCGATGTCACAAAGAGCTGTACAGAAACCCAGCCTAAAACCCCAAACAGCAAGCAATGCAGGTGTAGAGCAAGATTATATCTTTAAGACATCTCCAGATAATTGATCATTTATTGTTGTTTTCATGTTTTACTAGTTATTAATACTTATCACTCACTATAGAACTCTCGTGCACATCCAAAAGCACAAATTGTATTTCACACCCAATCAAAGTAATCGAGATTTATTAACCAAAATAACAATTTCAGATGCAACAAAATTACTTTTGGTAACGGCGGTTTAGAGCTCCAAACAACGGCTATCTTCAAGTCTTTACAAACAGATAGTCATGTCTTTTTGGGTATCTCAGATCTTAGAGCAGCTCTTCTTAATCTCCAGGGGGGAGGGGGGGGTGCCATTAGGTACGATATCATAAGTATAGCAACATCAACAACAATACCATATCTACCTTGCTATTTTCTTGTACTTTAATTTGAAAGAACAAAGCCCTACTGTCCATGAGGGCTTAATGTTTGACACCAGATAGGACACCTGCTTTATTACACACCCAGTCTGGAAATAGAATTAATCAGTTAAGCACTGTATGTTCTCATAGAAGAAATTAACATGTGTCATGTTCCTTTTTTGCAATGCAGTGTAGGTAACTTTTATTTGCTGGGTGACAGTTTACCTCGATTGAGTTGAGCTGCTGACGTGTCTTCCATTCTCGTATCCTGACATGAGAGAAATAGGCCATGTTCATTACACAATAACTATCAAAGCATTCCAGCATCCAATCGTAACAAACCTCCTCAGCGTACCCATGTCTAGCGGTCAGCACTCAGATACGTCCAGTCTACTCTGCAGCATGAGAGGTTGGTGTCCCTGATCAATAAAACAAAACAAAACAAAATCAATAAATGCTCGAGCCATTTATCTATCATTTATTTTGGGGCTATGGTTGATGTAACATTTCAATGTATTCTCTATTTAATAAAACTGCGCAGAAAGTACCAAAATTGCAGTCACCTGTTAACAAAGGTACTCTACTTTATGTCTCAAGTGTTTACGAAGGTACTCTACTTTATGTCTCAAGTGTTTACGAAGGTACTCTACTTTATGTCTCAAGTGTTAACAAAGGTACTCTACTTTATGTCTCAAGTGTTAGCTAAGGTACTCTGCTTTATGTCTCAAGTGTTAACAAAGGTACTCCACTTTATGTCTCAAGTGTTAACAAAGGTACTCCACTTTATGTCTCAAGTGTTAACAAAGGTACTCCACTTTATGTCTCAAGTGTTAACAAAGGTACTCTACTTTATGTCTCAAGTGTTAACAAAGGTACTCTACTTTATGTCTCAAGTGTTTACAAAGGTACTCTCTACTTTATGTCTCAAGTGTGTTTATGTCTCAAGTGTTAACAAAGGTACTCTACTTTATGTCTCAAGTGTTTACAAAGGTACTCTACTTTATGTTATGTCTCAAGTGTTTACAAAGGTACTCTACTTTATGTCTCAAGTGTTTACAAAGGTACTCTACTTTATGTCTCAAGTGTTTACAAAGGTACTCTACTTTATGTCTCAAGTGTTTACAAAGGTACTTTATGTCTCAAGTGTTTACAAAGGGTACCACTTTATGTCTCAAGTGTTAACAAAGGTACTCCACTTTATGTCTCAAGTGTTAACAAAGGTACTCCACTTTATGTCTCAAGTGTTTACAAAGGTACTCTACTTTATGTTAGTGTTGTCTCACTTTAGTGTTTACAAAGGTACTCTACTTTATGTCTCAAGTGTTTACAAAGGTACTCTCTTACTTTATGTCTCAAGTGTTTACAAAGGTACTCTACTTTATGTCTCAAGTGTTTACAAAGGTACTCCACTTTATGTCTCAAGTGTTTACAAAGGTACTCTACTTTATGTCTCAAGTGTTTACAAAGGTACTCTACTTTATGTCTCAAGTGTTTACAAAGGTACTCTGCTTTATGTCTCAAGTGTTAACAAAGGTACTCCACTTTATGTCTCAAGTGTTTACAAAGGTACTCCACTTTATGTCTCAAGTGTTTACAAAGGTACTCTGCTTTATGTCTCAAGTGTTTACAAAGGTACTCTACTTTATGTCTCAAGTGTTTACAAAGGTACTCTACTTTATGTCTCAAGTGTTTACAAAGGTACTCTACTTTATGTCTCAAGTGTTTACAAAGGTACTCTACTTTATGTCTCAAGTGTTTACAAAGGTACTCTACTTTATGTCTCAAGTGTTAACAAAGGTACTCTACTTTATGTCTCAAGTGTTTACAAAGGTACTCTACTTTATGTCTCAAGTGTTTACAAAGGTACTCTACTTTATGTCTCAAGTGTTTACAAAGGTACTCCACTTTATGTCTCAAGTGTTTACAAAGGTACTCTACTTTATGTCTCAAGTGTTAACAAAGGTACTCTACTTTATGTCTCAAGTGTTTACAAAGGTACTCCACTTTATGTCTCAAGTGTTTACAAAGGTACTCTACTTTATGTCTCAAGTGTTAACAAAGGTACTCTACTTTATGTCTCAAGTGTTAACAAAGGTACTCTACTTTATGTCTCAAGTGTTAACAAAGGTACTCTACTTTATGTCTCAAGTGTTAACAAAGGTACTCTACTTTATGTCTCAAGTGTTAACAAAGGTACTCTACTTTATGTCTCAAGTGTTAACAAAGGTACTCCACTTTATGTCTCAAGTGTTTACAAAGGTACTCTACTTTATGTCTCAAGATGGCTGTGATGGCTGAGCTATCATCGAGGTTGAGACGTTTGACATGATTCCCTTCCCCACGCAAGCTTCAGCCTCACCACTGACAGAAAGGGTCAGGGGAGAAAGATTCAGTGGGCCAGGACAAAGATGAACAAAACAAAAGGGAGCACGTGCAGAGAAAAACCGGCTGCACATTGACTCCCATTCAGAATGAGCTTCTCTTGACGATCAAAAGCTATTTTGAGGTCGATGCATTAGCTGAATAGACAAAGAAGCGGATTATCACACCTGTCAAAGAGACATGGGAGATTGGAAAGACAGCCAGGCAGACATGCTACTGGTGCATGGTCTAGTTTTATTGCCAGCTCTTCGAGGTTTCGATATACTGACCCTGCCCGACTCCTGCTGAGCCCACAGGGAACTACATTTGATTAACAATCCGTATTATCTGAGCCCTGCACGCTGCCTGGTCTCTTCTCTCTCTCCCGGCTTACTCACTGCTCCCACTGCGCTGGGTTGGTGTCACTTGTCCTCCACAGTAATTGACGGATGGGAGTTTAAACAGATGCTAAAAGAGCATGTGGGCATCAAAGCTCATAAATGGTTTCAGAACACTTCAATTCTTGGTTAGGAGGATTTTTGTGACTTGAGGCTTTGACGTGAGGTGGAGATGTAGGACAGGGAGATCCGTGAGAGGAAGGCTGTTGCCCTCTGGTTCTAGTTCACTTCTTTATAGAGAAGAGAGGCTCTAATTCAATCCGCATCTCAGAAGTTCAGCCTAACAGCGTGATTGAAATTTAAAGACAATGTTTCTGCTTTAGTGGAGACTGCATTTCCGGTGAATGTCGCATATGTCGACTCAATCAGAAATGATCTTTACATTTCTATCTATCAATCTGTAATGTTTCAGCATTACAGACTGAAAAGAACACTTTGTGTACAAGGGCTTGATGTTGTTGGGAGAGAGTGAAAGCATCGATGACAGATGAAGGCTGTTGGTCTTATTTGGTGGTACATAGGCCTCCAGAGGCAGATAACAGTCAACATGGACTTCCTGGGATTGTGGAGGGGAAGCCTTGTGCGGCGTGAGCATCTGGCACCAGGATATGAGTGTGTGTGTGTGTGTGTGTGTGTGTGTGTGTGTGTGTGTGTGTGTGTGTGTGTGTGTGTGTGTGTGTGTGTGTGTGTGTGTGTGTGTGTGTGTGTGTGTGTGTGTGTGTGTGTGTGTGTGTGTGTTTGAAAGATGGGGAGGCTGTGCACCTCTGAGATGGGCACTGTGTCATACAGACATATCCAGGGTAGAAAAAAATCATTAATGTTTTTTCACAATAATAAATTAGTCAGTTGAAGTAACCCAAGGCAAGGTAATACAAGGTTAATAATGTGCTGTTATTTCCCACTGGCAGAAGTAAACAATCTCCTCTGTTTATTTGCCTTTTTCTACTCCCACGAGATGAGAGAAGAAGCAGGACAAAGGCAGACAGGGAGAGAACTATAGAGAGAGAGAGAGAGAGAGAGAGAGAGAGGGAGGGAGGGAGGGAGGGAGGGAGGGAGGGAGGGAGGGAGGGAGGGAGGGAGGGAGGGAGGGCGTTTGTGGGGAGATGGAGCAAAAGAGCAAAAGAGAGACAGGGTGAGAGAAAGTGGGAAAAAAGCAGAAAGATGACAGATGGATGATGTTCCAATCCCACTCTGCCTCCCACCTCCCCATCCTGCTGGGCCCTCGGTCCAACCGTTGCTGCTGTGAAAGAAACAGGTCGACCCACGTCTTTCCTTTCTCTCCATCGGTCCGCTTCCCTCTCTCTCTCTTTCTCCCTCCCTTTCCCTCCCACACCTGCCCATTGTGTAGGTCAGGAGTCACCACTGGCTCTTTGGAACACCCCCCCCCCCTCCAACCTCCTCCTCCCTCCCCTTCCTCACTTTCATCCATCACGTCCTACAACTGACAGCAGCTGTCGGCCCACTCTCCTATCAGTTCTCCATTTCTCACGGAAGACAAAATGAATTTCATTGATTTCCATGTACTGTATTTAGTCTTCTATGTGAATATTTTATGTTGTAACATTTGATGTTTTTTGGAGGTATTATTGTAATGACACCATTAATAATGCATATTATAATCATCATTATCATAATACCACATTATCCTAATCACTCCCATACATTACCTCAATCAAGCAGGTTCTGTAACCTCTTCCGCTTGTGCTTGCCAACCCATATAAGTGTTCCACGGTGCCTCTTTCATATACGAGCTGAAATCACACCCACACACACACACACGCACGCAAACACACACACACACACCCCCACACCCACGCGCACACACACACACACACACACACACACACACACACACACACACACACACACACACACACACACTCACACATACAATCCAATTGGCTCAGCTCATAACGCAGTCATCACTCCCAGCAGGTGTAATCACACATTGTAGGCTACGCTTCTCAAATGACACTCTGTGCCCTATACCCTACATGGTGTATTACATTAGACTAAAGCTATTCCCTATGTAGTGCACTTGACCACATCCTTTCATGGCCCTGGTCTATAGAGGAATAAAGTGTCATTTGAGATTTGCAGAGTTGAGTAGAACATAGCTGAGGGAGGGACGAGCTTCCACCGACAGTATCTGTCTCTCTGTGACCATGTCACACCAGGCAGGGTACGTGTGTGTGTGCATGGTGAGACCCCTGGCCATTATTCACAGTGAGGTTTCTTCATTAGGCAAGCTGTGTGTGGTTCACTGTTAATTACACCAATCAGCTGGAGGGACAGAGGAATGTTCTGATAGAGCACAGGCCTATTATCAGCCCACCTGGAACAGAGACGAGAGGGGTGGAAGGACTGAGACAGTGTTTTACATCTCAGAGACTTGTAGTGCACAATAGTGTCTCTAACCTGTTTCTATTCACACACTCCAGTTTCTATCAGGAAAGTCTTTCATTCTGAAGGCTCGGAGAGCCAGTGTCACTTTTGAACTTCTCAAAGTTCGGCAACCACACTTTCAGATGAGAGCGATCCATAGAAAAACCAGTGTAGTACTGGACCAAAAGGCCCATGCTTGAGGCTATGTCCTCTTCCATGTCTCTGTTTCTCACCTCACCTCCCCTCTCTCTCTCTCTCTCTCTCTCTCTCTCTCTGACACTCTGGCATAACAGGATGTTCCCTAGTGATTAGATGGGGGAACAAGTTACAGCATGTGGAGAGAACAGTGGCTGGCAATGAGAACACACACAGACATCCAGGCAGACAGTTGTGACCTCAATACTCTTCTTCCAGAAGCGCTGCTTCTCAGAAGCGTTTACCTTCCGAGGAAACCTGTGATGCATATGGAGGCCTAATGGGAGCTTTGCTTCCAGGTGAAATGAAGGAACAAAAAAAGCCTGAGCGTAAAGAGAGATCTTCAGGTTTATTAAATCAAATCGAATGTTATTTGTCACATGCGCCGAATGCAACAGACCTTACAGTGAAGTGCTTACTTACTACAAGCCCTTGTAAGCCTTTAACCAACAATGCAGTTTTAAGAAAATCCCCCCAAAAATAACAGATAAGAATAACAAATCATTAAAGAGCAGCGGTAAATGACAATAGCAGGGCTACATACAGGGGGTACCGGTACAGAGTCAATGTATCAATGTGCGGGGGGGGGGCACCGGTGTCGAGGTAATTGAGGTAATTATGTAGATGTAGGCAGAGTTATTAAAGTGGCTATGCATAGATAATAACAGAGTAGCAGCAGCGGGAGGGGGGGTGTGGGGGCAATGCAAATAGTCTGGGTAGCCATTGGATTAGCTGTTCAGGAGTCTTATGGCTTGGGGGTAAAAGCTTCCGGGTCTCCGGTACCGCTTCCTGTGCGGTAGCAGAGAGAATAGTCTATGGCTAGAGTGGCTGGAGTCATTGACAATTTTTAAGACCTTCCTCTGACACCTCCTGGTATAGAGGTCCTGGATTACAGGAAGCCGAGGTGATTACATTTTACATTTAAGTCATTTAGCAGACGCTCTTATCCAGAGCGACTTACAAATTGGTGAATTCACCTTCTGACATCCAGTGGAACAGCCACTTTACAATAGTGCATCTAAATCATTAAGGGGGGGGGATGGTGAGAAGGATTACTTATCCTATCCTAGGTATTCCTTGAAGAGGTGGGGTTTCAGGTGTCTCCGGAAGGTGGTGATTGACTCCGCTGTCCTGGCGTCGTGAGGGAGTTTGTTCCACCATTGGGGGGCCAGAGCAGCGAACAGTTTTGACTGGGCTGAGCGGGAACTGTACTTCCTCAATGGTAGGGAGGCGAGCAGGCCAGAGGTGGATGAACGCAGTGCCCTTGCTTGGGTGTAGGGCCTGATCAGAGCCTGGAGGTACTGCGGTGCCGTTCCCCTCACAGCTCCGTATGCAAGCACCATGGTCTTGTAGCGGATGCGAGCTTCAACTGGAAGCCAGTGGAGAGAGCGGAGGAGCGGGGTGACGTGAGAGAACTTGGGAAGGTTGAACACCAGACGGGCTGCGGCGTTCTGGATGAGTTGTAGGGGCTTAATGGCACAGGCAGGGAGCCCAGCCAACAGCGAGTTGCAGTAATCCAGACGGGAGATGACAAGTGCCTGGATTAGGACCTGCGCCGCTTCCTGTGTGAGGCAGGGTCGTACTCTGCGGATGTTGTAGAGCATGAACCTACAGGAGCGGGCCACCGCCATGATGTTGGTTGAGAACGACAGGGTGTTGTCCAGGATCACGCCAAGGTTCTTAGCGCTCTGGGAGGAGGACACAATGGAGTTGTCAACCGTGATGGCGAGATCATGGAACGGGCAGTCCTTCCCCGGGAGGAAGAGCAGCTCCGTCTTGCCGAGGTTCAGCTTGAGGTGGTGATCCGTCATCCACACTGATATGTCTGCCAGACATGCAGAGATGCGATTCGCCACCTGGTCATCAGAAGGGGGAAAGGAGAAGATTAATTGTGTGTCGTCTGCATAGCAATGATAGGAGAGACCATGTGAGGTTATGACAGAGCCAAGTGACTTGGTGTATAGCGAGAATAGGAGAGGGCCTAGAACAGAGCCCTGGGGGACACCAGTGGTGAGAGCGCGTGGCGAGGAGACAGATTCTCGCCACGCCACCTGGTAGGAGCGACCTGTCAGGTAGGACGCAATCCAAGCGTGGGCCGCGCCGGAGATGCCCAACTCGGAGAGGGTGGAGAGGAGGATCTGATGGTTCACAGTATCGAAGGCAGCCGATAGGTCTAGAAGGATGAGAGCAGAGGAGAGAGAGTTAGCTTTAGCAGTGCGGAGCGCCTCCGTGATACAGAGAAGAGCAGTCTCAGTTGAATGACTAGTCTTGAAACCTGACTGATTTGGATCAAGAAGGTCATTCTGAGAGAGATAGTGGGAGAGCTGGCCAAGGACGGCACGTTCAAGAGTTTTGGAGAGAAAAGAAAGAAGGGATACTGGTCTGTAGTTGTTGACATCGGAGGGATCGAGTGTAGGTTTTTTCAGAAGGGGTGCAACTCTCGCTCTCTTGAAGACGGAAGGGACGTAGCCAGCGGTCAGGGATGAGTTGATGAGCGAGGTGAGGTAAGGGAGAAGGTCCCCGGAAATGGTCTGGAGAAGAGAGGAGGGGATAGGGTCAAGCGGGCAGGTTGTTGGGCGGCCGGCCGTCACAAGAAGCGAGATTTCATCTGGAGAGAGAGGGGAGAAAGAGGTCAGAGCACAGGGTAGGGCAGTGTGAGCAGAACCAGCGGTGTCGTTTGACTTAGCAAACGAGGATCGGATGTCGTCGACCTTCTTCTCAAAATGGTTGACGAAGTCATCTGCAGAGAGGGAGGAGGGGGGAGGGGGAGGAGGATTCAGGAGGGAGGAAAGGTGGCAAAGAGCTTCCTAGGGTTAGAGGCAGATGCTTGGAATTTAGAGTGGTAGAAAGTGGCTTTAGCAGCAGAGACAGAGGAGGAAAATGTAGAGAGGAGGGAGTGAAAGGATGCCAGGTCCGCAGGGGAGGCGAGTTTTCCTCCATTTCCGCTCGGCTGCCCGGAGCTCTGTTCTGTGAGCTCGCAATGAGTCATCGAGCCACGGAGCGGGAGGGGAGGACCGAGCCGGCCTGGAGGATAGGGGACATAGAGAGTCAAAGGATGCAGAAAGGGAAGAGAGGAGGGTTGAGGAGGCAGAGTCAGGAGAAAGGTTGGAGAAGGTATGAGCAGAGGGAAGAGATGATAGGATGGAAGAGGAAAGAGTAGCGGGGGAGAGAGAGCGAAGGTTGGGACGGCGCGATACCATCCGAGTAGGGGCAGTGTGGGAAGTGTTGGATGAGAGCGAGAGGGAAAAGGATACAAGGTAGTGGTCGGAGACTTGGAGGGGAGTTGCAGTGAGGTTAGTGGAAGAACAGCATCTAGTAAAGATGAGGTCGAGCGTATTGCCTGCCTTGTGAGTAGGGGGGAAGGTGAGAGGGTGAGGTCAAAAGAGGAGAGGAGTGGAAAGAAGGAGGCAGAGAGGAATGAGTCAAAGGTAGACGTGGGGAGGTTAAAGTCGCCCAGGACTGTGAGAGGTGAGCCGTCCTCAGGAAAGGAGCTTATCAAGGCATCAAGCTCATTGATGAACTCTCCGAGGGAACCTGGGGGGCGATAAATGATAAGAATGTTAAGCTTGAAAGGGCTGGTAATTGTGACAGCATGGAATTCAAAGGAGGCGATAGATAGATGGGTAAGGGGAGAGAGAGAATGACCACTTGGGAGAGATGAGGATCCCGGTGCCACCACCCCGCTGACCAGAAGCTCTCGGGGTGTGCGAGAACACGTGGGCGGACGAAGAGAGAGCAGTAGGAGTAGCAGTGTTATCTGTGGTGATCCATGTTTCCGTCAGTGCCAGGAAGTCGAGGGACTGGAGGGAGGCATAGGCTGAGATGAACTCTGCCTTGTTGGCCGCAGATCGGCAGTTCCAGAGGCTACCGGAGACCAGGAACTCCACGTGGGTCGTGCGCGCTGGGACCACCAGATTAGGGTGGCCGCGGCCACGCGGTGTGGAGCGTTTGTATGGTCTGTGCAGAGAGGAGAGAACAGGGATAGATAGACACATAGTTAACAGGGTACAGAAGAGGCTACGCTAATGCAAAGGGGATTGGAATGACAAGTGGACTACACGTCTCGAATGTTCAGAAAGTTAAGCTTACGTAGCAAGAATCTTATTGACTAAAATGATTGAAATGATACGGTACTGCTGGAGTAGGCTAGCTGGTAGTGGCTGCGATGTTGACACTACACTAATCAAGTCGTTCCGTCGAGTGTGATAGTTTCTACAGTGCTGCTATTCGGGGCTAGCTGGCTAGCTAGCAAGGTTGATTGCGTTCCGTTACTTTAAAAGAACGACAATAGCTGGCTGGCTAACCTAGAAAATCGCTCTAGGCTACACAATTGTCTTAGATACAAAGACGGCTATGTAGCTAGCTAGGATCAAACAAAACAAACCGTTGTACTGTAATAGTTACTACAGTGCTGCTATTCGGGGGCTAGCTGGCTAGCTACGTTAGAAGAACGACAATAGCTGGCCAGCTACTGGACCGTTCGCACTACCCTCTGTAGTGCCTTGCGGTCGGAGGCCGAGCAGTTGCACTACCAGGCAGTGATGCAACCCATCAGGATGCTCTCGATGGTGCAGTTGTAAAACGTTTTGAGGATCTGGGGACACATTCAAAATATTTTCTTTTTTGTTGTTGTGCCCTCTTCACGACTGTCTTGGTGTGTTTGGACCATGTTAGTTTGTTGATGTGGACACCAAGGACCTTGAAGCTACACAGGCATATTGTACTATACCTCTGGTCGTGGAATATCAAGAGTGAACAGGGGATGATAGAAAATGGTGGGAGGCAGCGAAAGACACTGCAGAGTGAAAAGAGAGGAAGAGAGTAAAGAGTAGAGAGATAGAACGAGCTAAAAAGAGCAGACAGGCCTGTTATTCGTACGCACAGTGAGGACCCACCACGGGGACTGGCTAACTAGGTCATTCAGGACCTTTGGGTGTCTTTGAATGCGCTGCACTTTTTTAACGAGAGGAGGGTGACTTATCTCCCTAAGTAGAATAGAGAGTTGTGATTCAACTTGTCCAGCCTAATTTCCAACTAGGGAATGCCTATTAAAGTCTAACAGCCACCCAGATCATTTTTTAGCATTTCCCCTGATAAACACTTATTTTATGCATCTGCCTCGGGTCTCTTCTGCGCTGTCGGTGCATCACTAGAATGAGGCCAACATCAATCTATTGATTTCTTTACAAGGTATATATACGCTCATAGGAATGATCGCAGAGCAGAGCGCTCTTAAAATATGGGCTCATTTAGGTGAGAAAACCAACCATCTTTCTCTCCATAGGGGCTCTCTCGCCATTTGTCCTGACAGTATAAAATATTCTTAACATACTAGTGAGGAGAAATGGTTGCGGTATCCCAACCATTGGGGTGGCATATAGCCTGGTGGGTAGGAGTGTTGGGCCAGTAACCCGAAAGGTTGCTTGATCGAATCCCCGAGCTGACAAGGTAAAGATCTGTCATTCTGCCCCTGAGCAAGGCAGTTAAACCCATTGTTCTCCGGGTGCCGAAGATGTGGATGTCAATTAAGGAAGCCCCCTGCATCTCTCTGATTCAGAGTGGTTGGGTTAAATGCGGAAGACACATTTCAGTTGAATGCGTTCAGTTGTACAACTGACTAGGTATCCCCCTTTCTATGGAATAACATGATTAGAGGTTGACCGGTTAAGATTTTTCAACGCCGATACAGATACCGATTATTGGAGGACCAAAAAAGCCGACACCGATTAATCTGACAATTACAACAATACTGAATTAACACTTATTTTAACTTAATATAAAACATCAATAAAATCAATTTAGCCTCAAATAAATATTGAAACGTGTTCAATTTGGTTTAAATCATGCAAAAACAAAGTGTTGGAGAAGAAAGTAATATGTGCCATGTCAAAATGTGTGCCATGTAAAAAAGCTAACGTTTAAGTTCCTTGCTCAGAACATGAGAACACATGAAAGTTGGTGGTTCCTTTTAACATGAGACTTCAATATTCCAAGGTAAGAGGTTTTAGGTTGTAGTTGATATAGTATTTATAGGACTATTTCTCTCTATACCATTTGTATTTCATATACCTTTGACTATTGGATGTTCTTATAGGCACTATAGTATTGCCAGTGTAACAGTATAGCTTCCGTCCCTCTCCTCGCCCCTACCTGAGCTCAAACCAGGAACACATCGACAACAGCCACACTCGAAGCATCGTTACCTATCGCTCCACAGAAGCCGCGGCCCTTGCAGCGCTAGGGGAATAACTACTCCAAAAATAAAAGCGAGTGACGTTTGAAACGGTATTAGCGCACACCCAGCTAACTAGCTAGCCATTTCACCTTGGTTACACCAGCCATTAGGCTGATAGGCTTGAAGTCATAAACAGCGCTGTGCTTGCGAAGAGCTGCTGGCAAAAGGCACAAAAGTGCTGTTTGAATGAATGATTACGGGCCTGCTGCTGCTCAGTCAGACTGCTCTATCAAATCAGACTTAATTATAACATAATAACACACAGAAATAAGAGCCTTTGGTCATTAATATGATCGAATCCGGAAACTATCTGTCACCACTCCGACTGAAGTTGGCTTCCCTTCCCGTTGGGGTGGAGCTCAGCGGTCGTCGCCGGCCTACTAACTGCCACTGATTCTTTCCTCCCCCTCCTTATGTGTTTATTGGTTACACCTATTATGAGTTTGTGGTAATTAGTTGGGCTTTACTAGTCAGCCGGCCCGCCCGTTTCTTTGTGCTGGATTAATTGTTGTAACCTTTGTGTATGTATTAGACGAAGGTGTTTGTTCATGGTTGTGGATTTCGCTGGACTGTTTTCGTCCACCGTGTTTGGGGCATTTGTTTTGAGCACCCAGTGTTTCGTGGGGTGGCCGTTGTTCACCGTGTGTGCATTAAATAGCACTATATTGGAAACCCCTGAGCTGACAAGGTGAAAATCTGTTGTTCTGCCCCTGAACAAGGCAGTTAACACACAGTTCCTAGGCCGTCATTGAAAATAAGAATGTGTTCTTAACTAACTTGACTAGTTAAATAAAAAGTATATATATTTTTTTAAGTTAAAAATAAATAAATGAACAATCGGAAATCGGCGCCCAAAAATACCGATTTCCGATTGTAACGAAAACTTGAAATCGGCCCTAATTAATCAGCCATTCCGATTAATTGGTCGACCTCTAAACATGATCACATATTTCCTCCTCGTATCATGCCGCACACACCTGTCTAATCAGAGGTAATCTGGAGATTTTTCTTTAAGGGTCCATACTTCTCCTGTGATGTGAATGGAGAAATTATAGGATCAGTATGGGTTTCTCACACTAAGGGAGTTCAAATGATCTGAGAGAGTAAAAGCAAGAGAGATGTCGGAGAAGAAGGGAGAAGTTGGAGCCTTTGTCTAATTAAAAGCATGTGAGACTTAGCAGGTGTGATGAGGGCCTGCCTACTGGGGATGGGTGGAGGGAAATTACCTTGTCACAGAGGAGAGAGAGAGACGAGAACAAATGAGTAAAAGATGGAGAGGAGGTAGTTTGAGGGAAGAAAGAGAACAACTGAAATGAGGTGAGAAAGAGGGAAAGGGGACAGGATATGAGTGTGTGTCAGTGTGTAGATGTGATTGTATGACCTGTACATTTTATTTTTGTGTGTGTGTGTGTGTGTGTGTGTGTGTACTCGTACACTATTTGTGTGTGTGTGTGCACGTGATTGTATGACTCATAAACTGATATCAGTGTGTGCACATCTGCTGTGATTTGGCTTGTTGTGTCAGACAGAAGTGCTGTGAGTTCTTGGCTCAGCAGCCTGTAATCAAAACCCACACCCAAAATCCACATGGTGCAGTGAATCCCGCCCATGCACCCCCCCCCCCCCCCCCCCTCACACACACACACCCCACACACACACACATTGACTCACACCCACATACACTGAATGCACATCCGGTCTCACAGGCAGGACGTTAAGACCAACCACAGGCATAAACTCTCTCACACACATACACACACACCTATAAGTATGTACCTGCTGCTTGCACAGCACTTCCTCTGCACCCATTACACACTTCAGCCACCCACACATTACAGTATTTGTTCTCCTTTTCTCTCCTTGTGAAGCCATTCCTTTTCCCCATAATGAGGCCAGGGAGACAAACAACAGCAGTCATCCTAGCCCATGCTGTTATACCCTGGTCTATGAGTTTTTCCTGGTCATGCGGTTGGGAAAACTCTTACCCCATTACCGTCGCCCCACTACTCACATGTATGGCCCACTCCAGTACATATGGCTGGTCAAGGCAAGGACATGGAACTGTTAACTCTATGACTCACAAAAGAGGACCCTGAGAGTGACTCACACTCTCTCTCTCACACCCTCCCTTGCCGTCACTCACACAACTGTCCCCAAACCATGTATAAAACAACATAACCGCATAGCTTCACTCTCCACACCCACCCAGTCCACACATACTATTGTTCCTGTTTCATGTGATCTGCTTTCTAAATGTACAGTGTGTGTTATTCACCTACTATTGGGTCAGTTTTCCACCTTCCCTCCCTTCAGTCCCGTTCAAGTAAAAGGCACACAGATGTCACAATAGTGTTTTATTTCACCAAAGTTGCTCACATTTGATACTTTTCTGAGACATTCACTATAAAGGTTTGGGTGGGTTGGATTCCATACACGTCAGCAACTAAACTATTATTTGAAACATGGATGAGTGAGATTGTGAAACATGATTGTATCCTGGTTGAACCTCATCTTTTTCTAAATATGGTTATGTCCCCTGCCTTGGCCATGATGACGGGTTGTAACAAAATGTTCCCCACCGTCACAGTACAGTGTGCTCACATGTACCAAGCAAGATATTCAAATGGCTCCAATGGGGTCATTTTAAACCATTCTGCACCATCTCAGACATGTGCTCGTAAACACATTTCATACCACAGATATGAGGAGTGTTAGATTTTACTCAGACATGTTTATGATGATAGACTGATGACGTTATTAGGTATGAGCTATCTGAAAAGATTCATTGCTAATTGAGAATAGAACCCTTAAAAGGCACTGTATCTTAGCAGCAGTGGGTTTTTTGAGCTGCTGTGTGTGCAGTGTAGTTCGGGTCAGTCACTGTGGGGTTGTTCTCTTTCTTTCTGTGTTGTGTTCCCAGGCTCTGTGGACCTGCTCCCTGCCTAGCCCCCTGCTCTTTGTCACTCACAGCTCCTCCGGTTACGACCCTGCATCTCCAGAGGCCTCCGAGGCCTCGCCTAAATTGGTTTCAGCAGCTCTGCGGACAGCACCAGGAACCTGAGTTAGGATGTTAGCAGGCTAACCCCTATGAACCTCCTGACTCAAGGCCTCTCAAAGCCTCCCTGTCTTTGAAGTGCCTTATGACTTTCCTTCCTTGCCCCCAAACCACTTCAACCCTGTCACCCCCATCCTCACCACAACCTCCTCCTCACACGACAAGGTTTCGTCACTCCTCCCTTTCTCTCTATCCCTCCCTCCATCGCTCTGCCCTCGGGCCTTGTACTCCACCCTCGTGTTTCGCCCCTGACTTCCTCCCCCACTCCCATTCCTCTTTCCATTCCTCCCCCTCTTTCCCCCTTTACCCCTCTCTGCCTCTCCCCTGGCCCTGTCCCCAGGGCGCTGCGTGCCTCACACATTCCTCAGCGCTGACTGGCTGTGTTTACATAGACCACCTCTTTCTCTCCAGTGTGGACCCGGGCTGCAGTACTGCAAGGGCGGCAGTCTGCAGCAGGGCTGCCACTCCACCAGAACACTGAGACACGTTCAGTAACCCCCCCTCTGTTCTGCACCACCGGCCCCTACGACTTCTTCTCACACACGTCACTTGCTGTTACAGTACCGCTGTGTGAAAAGTGTGAAAATGCCAGAAGCCTTGATTTGAATTGTATTGGAGAGGACATTGTCATGGAGAAATTCAAAGTTCAAATTGAAGTTGTTATAATATAGCATGGAGGCTGCAGTGGTTGAACAAATGTCGAGAGCAGAGCCTGTACTCATTTGTCATTTCATACGGGGAAACTGTAAGTGGGCCAATGGCGTGTGCCAGATTCATTGATAAATAAATGGTAGGTCAAGTTAATATTCTTATAGCGCTCGTTCGTGGACAATTCAGCAGCCACCTGACTTTGGTTAATTTCATTAAGGAAACAGAAAGAGAGGGGGTGTGGGAAAGACGGTGGTCAATAAGATTAGCATTAGCAGTTCCTCTATCATCAATGTGCCACTGGCTATGCGTCACTTGCACTGCATTACCTATGACAAAACAGTCAGCACATTCAAATATCATTGTCTGCTGCTGTTGCATAATTCAGTCTTTGGAAAACAGTGGCGCAGGTTTCCGATTTCAATGTTCTTATTCACCCTAGTTCCCAGACAATTCCTCGTCTTGTGAACTACATTCCAACCAGCCCACCCTGCATCCTCTCCCCTAACCATCCCATATTAGGATATTATTAGTGTGACACTTGTACGACCATTTCCTGGTTGCACTACTGTTCATTGTGCCTGTACTTGCTTGACAATTTGTCATGTTAATATGTCTCCATACTTAGTATAATAGCCCATTGTGAACTATTTGGAATAATAGAGGCGGCAGTGGTAATCTTATCCTTTGATCTCCTGCTGCAGGTGAGGCTTGGATAATGTGTTTGTTGGCACCTTCCATGTTTCATCTCAATTCCAGTAAACACAGTAACATTGAGGTAAACAGAGGAGTGACCTACTGACGCCCTACCCTCTCTTGTTTGTTTGTCTTTCTGTCTACCCACATTGACACACAACCAGTGTGTGGCCAGGGCCCTTCAGGTTAGGTCACATGATGACAAATTCCTAGGTAAATGAACCTTTGATGGGAAGAAACATTTGCAGTCTATTCATCTTCTACTTTCATATTGTGTTAGTTTCCCAGAAAACTTGCTCAACTCCCAAGCTGTGTCTGCCTCTCTGAGTCTCCTGCCTGCCACCAGTGGGACAGTACAGTAATACTGGAGCGGTCCCTCTTAGAAAGAAAGGCTCTAGCAAGGAGTTAAAAAATGCCTGAGACAGAGAGGGGGAGGAGTGGGAGGAGAGGGAGGGAGCGGCTGGCTCAAAGGTGATGAGCTCAGGGC
Organism: Oncorhynchus masou masou; assembly: GCF_036934945.1. Lineage (NCBI taxonomy): Eukaryota > Metazoa > Chordata > Actinopteri > Salmoniformes > Salmonidae > Oncorhynchus > Oncorhynchus masou. The sequence continues at coordinate 79,243,814 of NC_088235.1, read as the reverse complement.
CATGGAATCAGAAGTGCACAGACGTTGCTCTTTGCTCTAGTACGCCCCTGCAACACCACTCCACCCACACCTCACGCCCTCTGCTCTGCCTGGAATGCGGCTCTCGCCCCTCTCCACTCTCCCCCTCCTCTCCCTGGCTCCCTCACCCCTCTCGCACCCTCTCCACTCTCCCCCTCCTCTCCCTGGCTCCCTCGCCCCTCTCGCCCCTCTCGCCCCTCTCGCCCCTCTTGCCCCTCTCGCCCTCCCCCCCCTCCTCTCCCTGGCTCCCTCGCCCCTCTTGCCCCTCTCGCCCACCCTCCCCCTCCTCTCCCTGGCTCTCTTGCCCCTCTCGCCCCTCTCGCCCCTCTTGCCCCTCTCGCCCACCCTCCCCCTCCTCTCCCTGGCTCCTCGCCCCTCTCCCTCTCACCCCTCTCGCCCCTCTCGCCCCTCTCGCCCACCCTCCTCTCCCTGGCTCCCTCGCCCCTCTCCCTCTCGCCCCTCTCGCCCCTCTTGCCCTCTCGCCCACCCTCCCCCTCTCCCTGGCTCTCTTGCCCCTCTTGCCCCTCTTGCCCCTCTCGCCCCTCTCGCCCCTCTCGCCCTCCTCTCCCTGGCTCCCTCGCCCCTCTCCCTCTCGCCCCTCTCACCCCCTCGCCCACCCTCCTCTCCCTGGCTCCCTCGCCCCTCTCCCTCTCGCCCCTCTCGCCCCTCTCGCCCACCCTCCTCTCCCTGGCTCCTCGCCCCTCTCCCTTCGCCCTTCGCCCCTCGCCCACCCTCCTCTCCCTGGCTCCCTCGCCCTCTCCCTCTTCGCCCCTCTCGCCCTTCTTGCCCCTCTCTCCCTTGGCTTTCTCCACTCTCGCCTTTCTCCACTTTCCCTTCTCCACTTCGCCCTTCGCCCCTCTCCACTTCGCCCCTTCTCCACTTTCGCCCCTCTCGCCCCTCCACTTTCGCCCTCTCCCCTCTCGCCCCTCTCCACTCTCGCCCCTCTCGCCCCTCTCCACTCTCGCCCCTCTCCACTCTCGCCCCTCTTTTCGCCCCTTCACTTTCGCTTTTTCTTCGCTTTTCTCCACTCTCGCCCCTCTCCCCTTCGCCCTTCCACTTCGCCCCTCTCCACTCTCTCCCCCTCTCGCCTCGCCCCTTCGCCCCTCTCCACTTCGCCCCTTTCCCTTCGCCCCTCTCGCTTCCCTCTCCACTCTCGCCTCTCGCCCTCGCCCCTTCGCCCCTCTCCACTCTCGCCCTCTCGCCCCTCTCGCCTCTCCACTCTCGCCCCTCTCGCCCCTCACTCTTGCCCACCCTCCCCTCGCCCCCTCGCCCCTCTCTCGCCACTCTCGCCCCTCTCGCCCCTCGCCCCTCTCCACTTTCGCCCCCCTCCCCTCCCCTCGCCCCTCGCCCTCTCACCCCTCTCGCCCCTCTCACCACTCTCACCCCTCTCCACTCTTGCCCACCCTCCCCTCTCGCCCCTCGCCCCTCGCCCCTCTCTCGCCCCTCTCGCCCCTCTCGCCCCTCTCGCCCCTCTCGCCCCTCGCCCCTCTCCACTTTCGCCCACCCTCCCCTCTCGCCCTCGCCCCTCGCCCCTCTCACCCCTCTCGCCCCTCTCACCACTCTCACCCCTCTCCACTCTTGCCCACCCTCCCCTCTCACCCCTCACCCCTCTCCCCTCTCACCCTCCCTCCGGCCTCAAAAAGGAGCTCAGACGGCTGCAGCATAACAGTTCCATCCAAAAACCACTCTCACTTTGAGGCCACAGGAAAAAAAAATAGAGCAACCCAGATTCGTGTCTGTGCTCCTCAAATACGCCGCAGCATAAAGAACCATGGACTAAAAATATCCCCGAAAGCAGCAGGAGGAGGAAAAGCCTGATCCACTGGAATTTTAAGTTCATAATTAACCCACAGACGCAGCAAAATCTGATGCTAATACTAAGCTAGTGGTGTGCTGGTAGAACCACAGACACCGTGTCTGTCTATTATCATGTCTCTGTGAGTCAGAATGGAAACTCTCTGTCTGTGATTCAGGATGGAATAAGACTGTTAGACTGTTTTATCCTCAGCACAAGGTGCCCATCAGCAGCCCATGTTCTTGAATGAGCTGGGTCAAGTTAACCTTTTGAAGGCATGAGACAGACGGAAACACAATCAGGTACTGCTAGAATAAGTACCCATCCCTTTATTCATTACTGTCTGTCTGGTGCTGTCTCAGAGCTGGACAGTACAGACTGTCTACTGATGTTCTCTATGAATTATCTATGACTATGAATAAACCCCTGGTGATTATTGCTGGTCATGACATTTTCAATTCAAACGCTTTGGTTCTGTCACACCCTGATCTGTTTCACCTGTCTTGTGATTGTCCCCAACCCCCACCTGGTGTCTCCCGTTACCTCATGTGTATTTATACCTGTGTTTTCTGTTTGTCTGTTGCCAATTCGTCTTGTCTCGTCAAGTCCTACCAGCGTGTCCCTGTGCACTAGTGTTTGCTTTTCCTAGTCTTTCCAGTTCTGACCTTTCCGCCTGCTGTCCTGTACCTGCCTGACTCTGATTTGGATTACAACTCTTTGCCTGCCTTGACCTACAGATTGTCTGCCCCTTGTACTGAAATAAACTCTGAGACTCATACTATCCACCTCCTGTGTCTGCATCTGGGTCTTAGCCTGAGCCATGATAGGTTCAATGTGCGATAATGCTATTTGCTAATACTGTATGTTCCAACATAACATAAGTGACGCTTTTCCATGCAGTAACGTTTTGCACAATAAAGCTGTCGGTGTGATTAAGGCGTTAGAGAAAGAACAGCGAGAGAGAGAGTGCGGGGGGGGGGTGCGTCTGTCATCCAGTTAGGTGTAAAGGATGCTGGTTTTCCTCCCACAGGAGGGAAGGAGGGTGGAAAAGATTGCCAGATTCTCTCCCCTCCTCAAGAAACCAACACTCGACCCCTCTGACGTCCAAAACTACAGATCAACATCCCTTCTTTATTTTATTTTCAAAACACTTGAGCGTGCTGTCTATGATCGACTCCCTCTCTCGGAACAATCTTCACTAACCAGCTACCGCAGGTACTCTGCCTGGCACCTTAGACACTGACACTAGCCAGCTACCGCAGGTACTCTGCCTGGCACCTTAGACACTGACACTAGCCAGCTACCGCAGGTACTCTGCCTGGCACCTTAGACACTGACACTAGCCAGCTACCGCAGGTACTCTGCCTGGCACCTTAGACACTGACACAAGCCAGCTACCGCCGGTACTCTGCCTAGACACTGACACTAGCCAGGCACCTTAGACACTGACACTAGCCAGCTACCGCAGGTACTCTGCCTGGCACCTTAGACACTGACACTAGCCAGCTACCGCAGGTACTCTGCCTGGCACCTTAGACACTGACACTAGCCAGCTACCGCAGGTACTCTGCCTGGCACCTTAGACACTGACACAAGCCAGCTACCGCCGGTACTCTGCCTGGCACCTTAGACACTGACACTGGCACCTGGCACCTTAGACACTGACACTAGCCAGCACCGCAGGTACTCTGCCTGGCACCTTAGACACTGACACAAGCCAGCTACCGCCGGTACTCTGCCTGGCACCTTAGACACTGACACTAGCCAGCTACCGCAGGTACTCTGCCTGGCACCTTAGACACTGACACTAGCCAGCTACCGCTGGTACTCTGCCTGGCACCTTAGACACTGACACTAGCCAGCTACCGCAGGTACTCTGCCTGGCACCTTAGACACTGACACTAGCCAGCTACCGCCGGTACTCTGCCTGGCACCTTAGACACTAACACGAGCCAGCTACCACCGGTACTCTGCCTGGCACCTTAGACACTGACACTAGCCAGCTACCACCGCTGCCCCTTAGAGACTGCTGCCCCATGTATATAGAGACATTGAACACTGATCACTTTCAAAATGTTAACATACTGTTTATTCCATTTTAAGTGACTTCAGGAAGTATTAATTGTTTGACTTTAAAACAGCTACAGAGTTCAATGGCTTTGATAGGAGAAAACTGAGGATGGATCAACAACATTGTAGTTACTCCACAATATTAACCTAATTGACAGAGTGAAAAGAAGGAAGCATGTACAGGTTCAAAATATTCAAAAACATGCATCCTGTTTGCAACAAGGCACTAAAGTAATTCTGCAAGTAATGAACTTCTTGTCCTGAAGTGGTGTGTTTGGGGCAAATCCAACACAATATATCTCTGAGCATCACTCTATATTTTCAAGCATAGTGGTGGCTGCATCATGTTACTGCTCTTTTGGAGCTAGAAACATAAGCATTTTGCTGTACCTATGATAACATCTGCACATCTGTGTACACGACCAATAAACTTTGTTTTGATTTGACCCTAACAGTCAGGCTTTAAGACTGCTCACTAAAACGACACCACTCTCCTCTGTGTCACAGAGGCTCTCCGCTCTGCCAAAGCTGACCCTCTCTCCTCTGTGTCACAAATCAAATCAAATCAAATGTATTTATATAGCCCTTCGTACATCAGCTGATATCTCAAAGTGCTGTACAGAAACGCAGAGGCTCTCCGCTCTGCCAAAGCTGACCCTCTCTCCTCTGTGTCACAGAGGCTCTGCCAAAGCTGACCCACTCTCCTCTGTTCTCCTCCTCCTAGATCTATCCACTGGCTTCGACACCATAAACCATCAGATCCCCTTCTCCACCCTCTCAGTGCTGGGCGTCTTAGGCTTTGCACATTCCTGGATTGCATTCTACCTGGCAGGTCGGTGACATCGAGATGATCTGTGTCTTCACCACATGCTCTCACTACAGTTGTCCTCCAGGGCTTAGTCCTAAGCTCTCTCCTCTTTTCTGTATACACCAAGTCACTCGGCTCCGTCATATCTTTACATGTTCTCTCCTATCATTGCTATGCGGATGACAACTCAACTTCTTTTCTCCTTCCCCCTTCTGACACCCAGGTGGCTCTTCATTTCTTCGTGCCTGCCAGACATCTCAGCTTGGATGTCGGCCCACCACCTCAACCTCGACAAGACGGAGCTGCTCTTCCGCCTGGGGAAGGCCTGCCCGCTCCAAGACCTCTCTATCAGAGTTGACAATTTCACAGTGTCCCCCTCCCAGAGTGAAAAGAACCTTGGCGTGACCCTGGACAACATCCTGTCATTCTCTGCAAACATCAAAGCAGTGACTAGGTCCTGCAGGTTCATGCTCTACAACATCCATAGAGTACAACCTTTCCTTACACAGGAAGCGGCACAGGTCTTAATCCAGGCACTTGTCATCTCCCGTACGGACTAATGCAACTCTCTGTTGGCTGGGCTCCCCGCTTGTGCCATCAAACCCCTGCAACTTATTCAGAATGCCACAGCCCACCTGGTGTTCAACCTTCCCACGTACTCCCATTTCAACACCGCTTCTCCACACACGCCACTGGTTTCCAGTCAGAGCTCGCATCCACCACAAGACCACTGCCCCTCCCTACCTTCAGGCTATACTCAAACGCTACACCCCAACCCAAGCACTCCATTCTGCCACCTCTGGTCTCATGGCCATCCCACCCCTATGGGGGTCAGCTTCCTCTCAACCCAGTCAAATGTTTTCTCTGTCCTGGCACCCCAATGGTGGAACGAGCTTCCCCCTGATGCTAGAACAGCAGAGTTCATACCCATCTTCCGAAAACATCTGACACCCTACCTCTTCATAGAGCATCTTAAATCAGACATATCAGTCTTACCCCCCCCCACACACACACACACACCCCCACGCACACACACATAAAAAATAAGAAAAAAAGCTTACACTTGTCTTAACTTACTAGCTTTGACTTTGCTGATAACTCCTTTATTGAGCAAAAAATGCACTTACATGTATCGGTGGTGACAGTGTTTCCTAGCCACAGTGCAGTGGGCAGCTGGGAGGAGGTGCTCTTATTCTCCATGGACTGTGATATGTGGTTGTCTCACCAAGTTGAATGTAACTAAGTCAATCTGGTTAAGAATGTCTGCTAAATGACAATTTTCTTTTACATTTTAATCTAAAATGACGGATCATGGAGCCTGAGATATACAAGGAAACAAACAGCCATCTTTTTCTGGGCACATTGATTTCCACATGAAGAGCAAATACATCCACTCTGTTTGCTCTGGAACCCTTGTGGGTCAGACAAGTTTGCCTTGGACATCATGTCCCAACTACAACATTTTCCGACAAGTTAGAACTGCCAAAGGGGGCGGAGTTGCAATCGACTGCAGAGATAGTCTGCAGAGTTCTGTCATACCATCCAGATCTGTGCCCAAAACGTTTGATCTTCTACTTTTGAAGATCCACCTTTCCAGAAATAAGTCTCTCACTGTTGCCGCTTGTTATTGTAATTTAAAAAAATATATATTTCACCTTTATTTAACCAGGTAGGCAAGTTGAGAACAAGTTCTCATTTACAATTGCGACCTGGCCAAGATAAAGCAAAGCAGTTCGACACATACAAGGACACAGAGTTACACATGGAGTAAAACAAACATACAGTCAATAATACAGTAGAAACAAGTCTATATACGATGTGAGCAAATGAGGTGAGATAAGGGAGGTAAAGGCAAAAAAAGACCATGGTGGCAAAGTAAATACAATATATCAAGTAAAACACTGAAATGGTAGATTTGCAATGGAAGAATGTGCAAAGTAGAAATAAAAATAATGGGGTGCAAATAGGCCCCCCTCAGCCCCCAGCTGTTCCCTGGACACCATATGTGAATTTATTGCCCCCCATTTATCTTCAGAGTTCGTACTGTGACCTAAACAGAGTTTGTTAGGTGGGATATGCTTAACACCCCGGCCATCCTACAATCTAAGCTAGATGCCCTCAATCTCACACAAATGATCAAGGAACTTACCAGGTACAACCTTAAATTCTTAAACATATGGGCACCATCATAGATATCATCCTGACCAACTTGCCCTCTGCTGTCTTCAACCAGGATCTCAGCGATCACTGCCTAATTTCCTGCATCTGTAATGGGTCCGCGGTCAAACGACCAGCCCTTATTACTGTCAAACACTCCCTAAAACACTTCAGCGAGCAGGCCTTTCTAATCGACTCATCCCGCCAGTAGAGGATGCCTAGTTGTTCTTTGAAAGTGCTTTCCTCACCATATTAAATAAGCATGCCCCGTTCAAAAAATGTAGAACTAAGAACAGATGTAGCCCTTGGTTTACCCCAGACTTGACTGCCCTTGGCCAGCACAAAAACATCCTGTGGTGTACTGCATTAGAATCAAATAGCCCCCGCAATGTGCAACTTTTCAGGGAAGTTAGGGACCAATATACACAGTCAGTTAGGAAACCAAAGGCTCACTTTTTCAAACAGAAATTTGCATCCTATAGCACTAATTCTAAAAAGTTTTGGGACACTGTAAAGTCCATGGAGAATAAGAGCACCTCCTCCCAGCTGCCCACTGCACTGAGGATAGGAAACACTGTCACCACTGATAAATGTATGATAATCGATAATTGCAATAAGCATTTTTCAACGGCTGGCCATGCTTTCCACCTGGCTACCCTTACCCCGGTCAACAGCTCTGCATTCCTCGCAGCAACTTGCCCAAACCCACCTCACTTCTCCTTCACCCAAATTCAGATAACTGATGTTCTGAAAGAGCTGCAAAATCTGGTCCCCTACAAATCAGCTGGGCTAGACAATCTGGACCCTCTCTTTCTAAAATTATCTGCCACATTTGTTGCAACCCTTATTACTAGCCTGTTCAACCTCTCTTTCGTATTGTCTGAGATCCCTAAAGATTGGAAAGCTGCCGCGGTCATCACTCTAGACCCAAACTGTTACAGACCCATATCTATCCTGCTCTGCCTTTCTAAAGTCTTTGAAAGCCAAGTGAACAAACAGATCACCGACCATTTCGAATCCCACCGTACCTTCTCCTCTATGTAATCTGGTTTCTGAGCTGGTCATGGATGCACCTCAGCCACGCTCAAGGTCCTAAACAATATCAGAACCGCCATCGATAAAAGACTCCTTGCTCGCACACGCTTTTTAAGTTCTGCCCACACATTATCTATGGGATTGAGGTCAGGGGTTTGTGATGGCCACTCCAATACCTTGACTTTGTTGTCCTTAAGCCATTTTGCCACAACTTTGGAAGTATGCTTGGGGTCATTGTCCATTTGGAAGACCCACTTGCGACCAAGCTTTAACTTCCTGACTGATGTCTTGAGATGTTGCTTCAATATATCTACATATTTTCCATTCTCATGATGCCATCTAATTTGTGAAGTGCACCAGTCCCTCCTGCAGCAAAGCACCCCCACAACATGATGCTGCCACCCTCGTGCTTCACGGTTGGGATGGTGTTCTTTCGCTTGCAAGCCTAGAAGGCCAGCAACCCGGAGTCACCTCTCCACTGTTGACATTGAGACGGGTGTTTTGTGGGTACTATTTAATGAAGCTACCAGTTGAGGACTTGTGAGGCGTCTGTTTCTCAATCTAGACACTCTAATGTACTTCACCTCTTGCTCAAGAATAGTATAAGATTTTCAGAAAAAAAGTTCTGATGCTGAGTATCTGATGCTCCAGATACTCAGCTAGTCTAAAGAAGGCCCGTTTTATTGCTTCTTTAATCAGCACAACAGTTTTAAGCTGTGCTAACATAACTGCAAAAGTATTTTCTTATGATCAATTAGCCTTTTAAAATGATAAACTAGGATTAACTAACACAACGTGCCATTGAAACACAGGCGTGATGGTTGCTGTAATGGGCCTCTGTATACCTATGTAGATGTCCCATAAAAAAATCTGCCTTTTCCAGCTACAATAGTCATTTACAACATTAACAGATTTTTTTCTTTCAAAAACAAGGACAATTCTATGTGACCGCAAACTTTGAATGGGAGTGTATGTTTTGAGGAGAATAGTGTTTTTTCTTTGACACAACTGCTAAAACTTCAAGGTGTAGGGCATTCAGGGAGTTGGTCTGATGGTGACTTTGGGTTGTCATCGGTCTCCCCCCTTACTTGTGCCATATCATGAGGATACCTGTTAAGATGTGCCTCTTGTCAAGTAAATCAGGTGTTAAATGAGGTGAAAAGAAAATTGGGGTAAGACTTTAAGCTAAACTGGATACTCCCAGTTAGTTTGTCAGAGAGGTATTGGTTGAAAGAGGCATTAATATTGAAAGCCTTGTGTCTTTAGTGAGTCACTGGGACTAAAGGAGTCTGCATACTAGGTTCGGTTTGCTCCTAGCAGAACTCGGCTAGGCGACTTTAACGTCTGTGCCTCGTAGACTCCCTTAAAAGACATTCGCTTAAAAAACTGGACAAAAATGGCAATAGTAGTTTGACCCTTTTGAGACACCTTAGCCACTTCTTCAAAATAGTCTGAATTAATCTAAGATAAATTAAGAAATCGGTCATTCATTTTCACATTTTTGCCGAGGAGGTCTTAGTCGCGCAATTTTACATCTAACTAAGATATTTGGTGCAGTATTACTCAAGTGAAAAAATGTGTTGAATGACAGCACTTCATTGAAGAATCCCTACTGTTGACCAATCAAAGGGGCGTAGACTTTGGCTACTTAATTTCAGCTTGCCTCGAGGAAATGTTTTACATGCACAGACAGCCGAAAAAACCCTTCCTGAAGACCAAACGAACAAACGTTGCAACCTATCGTCACAATATACGCACAAACTGTGAAAGTGTTTTGCATGTGGACGCCTTTAGGCATAGAGGAGTCAGGCAAGTTCTGTGCAGACTGCCTGTTCCTCCTCACAATGAAAAATAAGGAGGTGACATTCACAGGCCTGACCTGCATGGATGGCTGGGACAATGAAGGTCAAATAAGAGACATACTCATGTCCTGCCATTTAACAGCACCTTTGAAACGGTGGTATTTTCCTTCATTTCTTTCCAGGGGGCATCTCTCAAAGGGGAGACCCTCTGGCAGTGACCATCTGCACTGTGTCATGAGGCTCAGAGGTGTGTGTGTGTGTGTGTGTGTGTGTGTGTGTGTGTGTGTGTGTGTGTGTGTGTGTGTGTGTGTGTGTGTGTGTGTGGCTTTAACGATCTGTGTTACCACCATCTGACTCCACTTGTGAAACCTCTTCATGTTTCACCCACTGAGTTTCCACTCCTCCAAAATGTCCTTAAAGACCTCCACAACCAGAGATACATCCTAAAAGTGAATAAATGTGCTAGATTCATTTTTGTTATGTTATTGTTTATCGTTCATTCTGATGATTATGGAATTGTTATTTTGGGGATTTTCAATTGAAGTTTTGTTGTGGAAATAAAAAATAAAAAGCAGGATAGGAGGTCATTGTGTAGAATTCTGTAGATTTGGCTTTGATCAGATAGAGCTGATGCAACCAAAATGTCACCACTCGTTCAGCACGTCCACTGGAGAGGAGCTCTTTTCAGCTAACCTTTTATCAACAATACCACACTTTACGCCGTGACGGCAGTGGAATTCCACATTTAATGAGCGCCGTTCTGCCCATACCAAGCCCTTTTTTCAGCATTCCCAATGTGCTTTGAAGAACTGTTGCCCAGTTGGCAAAGAGAGAGTGGATATAAGCGCCTTGTTGACAAGAGGTGATAAAAACAAAGTTAATCAAACACTTCAGGGTGTGTATGATGTCATGAGTCATAAAAAAAGGTTTGTTTTGCTGCTAGTTACAACACAGCGAGGCCGTTCAGATGAGGCTGTCTTACATAAGGCTAGTTCAACTTTGGTCATTGACACACCTCATCTCACAACCCACAGTCTCTGTGTTTCTCCACTATCCTCATTCCCAAAGCTTTGTAACCTCTTCACAGGTGTCACCTCCCACTGGGTACAAATGGGTTGAATCAACGTAGTTTCAACGTAATTGGTCAACGTATTGTGACATGGAATCTATGTGGAAAATATGTTGGATTTGGAAAAAAGTGATCAACTTAAACTGTTGTTTTGAGGGTTATATCCACAGGATTATGACATCATGGTAGCATCATTGTCGACAAGTTAACAAATGATATGTTGGATTCACATCTCCATCTCAACTAAAAATAAAAGTCAAAGAATAGGATTAAGTCAGTGGCCCTGATGGAACTATCCAAGCAACAGATACAGCTCCTTTAAATGTTCATATTTGTTTGCGTTGTCAACCAAACACAATTCAATATTACTTTTGTAAGAGAGTCAATAGCCTAAAGTTAAGGCTATCTTACAAAATAATGTAACAGTATTTATCAAACCATTAAAATGAGTTACACATTCATGGCCACATCTTGAGGTTACTATAACAATAAATGTCTTCTTACGTAACCATAGGAAGTCTGCATATTCGGGGTCGGAGGTCAATTGCTATAATAATCTGCAATGCGTCTTGATCACTTGGACCATGTACTTTTAATGTAATCTCAACTGCAATCCAGGTCATTTGTTTGTGCTATTAGATGAGGTACAGTGATAACACATTAAGTTTTAATTTTCCATTAGAATTTGGTTATGCTTTAAGATGGTTGAAAGCATAGGGAAATTCAACAAACTTTTGGCTGTTTTTGAGTCGGTGAAAATAGGTTAGAATCTCATCAACGTATCTATCAAATATAACCCAATTCTTCACATTGAAATGATGTGTTGTGCTCAGTGAGCATTCCATTGTTGTATTCCAGGTAAACATCATTCCACACAGACAATGACACATTGTACAGGCCTATGATTCACAACAGGGTGTTTGTCAGCGTGGGTGTTTGACATCCTGGGCGACCATGTTCTTCTGTAATGTCCACCTGTTCAGTAAACACCAGGGGATGCTCTCAACCCAAATATGGCCATGTGGGCCTACAGAAATCTCTGTTGGGGGACACACAGTAAAACATACAGGCCCTGGGCTGACATAACATGACCCAGCAAGCAGATACCATGAGATGAGATGGCTCAGGCATCAGAGCTTGGCATAACATGAACATATTTCATAATTTGCCTCCCTTTCTTTCTTCCTTCCCTCTAGCTTTCTCCCCCCTCTCTTTCCCATCGCTATTCCTCTCCTCCCATTTTCTGTATCCCTTTCTCCCCTGCCGTCTCCCTCCCCTCCTCCCTGTATCCCCTCCCTGCTCTCTCCACATTCCTCAGTGAGTGGGCGGAAGGTTCAATGGGGATGTGGGAGCCCGAAAGGGCAAGGGTTCGCTATTCGCTAGACTCTGCCAGAGAGATATGTTTTATCAGCCATTCCCATCTTACTGAATGCGGCTACTCTGCTCCAGTAAGTGTAAGTGGGTCACTGGACTGTATGGTTGTCCGGACCCTTGAAGGGGGCAGAGGGTTTGAAATGTGCCTCAGACAGCTGCTCTATACTGGGGTCACTGGATAGAGAAGTGCTGCAGTTCAGTCACAGTGAACAGATCAGCTGCTCTCTCTCTCGGGATAGAGAGGACAGTCACAATCATCAGCTAATGAGTGGAGGACCCCTGGTGGACACTAAGCGCTACTCCCGCTCTGCTATAAAATAGATCTTCGCTTTTTCCTTGGAAGTCCAGACTGTTTCATTGGGATGTACTTTGAGACAAGTGACAGATAAAAACCATTCAGGTTACATGACTTTAACTTATCTGTAATGTTGCTCATAACAGTATTTATGAATCCTAGTGACTCAGCGTACAGATCCAGCCAGAGATCATCTGATCTGGAATGGATAGTTTTTTCTTGCATAATCTTGCTGCAGTGACATGACAGACAGAGCCATTGTTTCCTCAGAAGGAGCATTCCAAAGCCTTCTCTCACTATGTTTGTCTTAGAGCTTCTATCTTATCTCTATCTCAGTGCCTCCAAACAAACTGGTTTTAGATGCAGTGCTGGTCCGTGGGCTGAATGAGTAGGCGACAGAGACACAGGAAGTAGTGGGCGGCCAGTGAACTGTATTTCCTCTTCCTGTCTCCTCACTCCCTATCCCGGGTTATTACTGCAAATCTCAGCTACCCACCATACACCCACATGTGCTTTTGGGAGCACACACGCATAAACACACATACACACACATAGGTGTATAAACACACACACACACTTACTGATGCCAAATGATGTCCACGTATAATTATAGCTTAATAAGCATTCAGTACATTAGCTGTTCAGAGGCATGTATTTTTGTCCTCTAGGAGATGCATCATATTTATCCTCCTCTTCAGCCATTACCCTCCCCACCTACCTAGCTGGCTCATAGGCCAGAGACAGCAGGTGGCAATTAAGTGGGTGTCCATCACTCAATCACTCTGTCTATCACCATTAACGAGGGAGGGAATGCAAGGCAAGAAAATACCAAACACAGTGATAATGTGGCCTGTCACACCTCTACTGCCTGCACCTGAACCACAAGTATACGCACATATATGGACACACACGCACACATGCACACACGCACGCACACACACACACACACACACACACACACACACACACACACACACACACACACACACACACACACACACACACACACACACACACACACAAAAACACACACACACACACACACACAGTGCCTTGAGAATATTCATACTCCTTTACTTAATACACACTTTGCTGTGTTACAGCCTGCATTCTAAATTAATTAAACACACACAATACCCCATAATGACAAAGTGAAAACATGTTTTTAGAAATATTTGCACATTTGTTGAAAATGAAATACAGAAATAAACCTGTGAGTCTTTCTGGGCAAGTTTCTAAGAGCTTGATCAGTGCTAGACAATCATTTTGAGGTCTTGGCATAGATTTTCTATTAGATGTAAGTCAAAACTGTAACTCGGACACTCAGGAACATTCAGTGTCTTCTTGGTAAGCAACTTCAGTGTAGATTTGGCCTTGTGCCATCAAGTAGACTGAACAAGGTTTTCCACTAGGATTTTTCCTCCATTCTGTTTCTTTTTTGTTCTGAAACTCCCCTTTCCTTGCCGATTACAAGCATTCCCATAACATGATGCAGTCACCACTGAAAATATGTGGAATGGTACTCAGTAATGTGTTTTGCTGGATTTGCCCCAAACATAATACTTTGTATTCAGAACAATAAGTTGCTTTGCCACATTTTTTTGCAGTATTACTTTAGTGCCTTGTTGCAACAGGATGCATGTTTTGGAATATTTTTTTATTTTGTACAGGCTTCCTTCTTTTCACTCTGTCATTTAGGTTAGTATTGTGGAGTAACTACAATGTTATTGGTCTATGCTCAGTTTTCTCCTATCACGGCCATTAAACTGTAACTGTTTTAAAATCACCATTGGCCTCATGGTGAAATCCCTGAGCAGTTTCCTTCCTCTCCGGCAACAGAGTTAGGAAGGACGCCTGTATCTTTGTAGTGACTGGGTGTATTGATACGCCATCCAAAGGGTAATTAATTACATCCCCATGCTCAAATGGATATTCAATGTCAGACTTTTTCATTTTTACCCATCTACAAGTAAGTGCCCTTCTTTGTGAGACATTGGAAAACCTCCCTAGTCATTGTGGTTGAATCTGTGCTTGAAATTCACTGCTCGACTGAGGGACCTTGCAGATAATTGTATGTGTGGGGTAAACATTTAAAAAAACATAATTCCACTTGGACATTATGGGTTATTGTGTGTAGGCCAGTGACAAAACAACATCTCAATGTAATCCATTTTAAATTCAGGCTGTAACACAACAAAATGTGGAAAAAGTCAAGGGGTGTGAATACTTTCTGAAGTCACAGTCACAAACAAGCCCCCCCCCCCCCCCCCTCCAGTACATTGTACAGTTACCTCCCCCCCCGTCCAGCTCAGAGAACAGAACACGTACTGGCATGATTTATCATGGTGAATCACACAGGCCAATTATACGGCACGCAGAGAGAGGTGTTGCTTTTAACCAGGACACTGGCTATTTATAATGGCATGGGCGTGCACACACTCATTATAGGGCACAGAAGATGGTCACAATGGAAGGGTGGATGAGGGGTAGGGACTGGTTTTGAATGTCACAGGGAAGGTATCCTCTTATCTAAATGGCTGCGGCGGGTCTATTGAAAACACCACTAGAGGACCATTTTAGAAGGAGACAGAGAGGCCCTGGACCCCCTATATGTAAAATGTATGCATGCATGATTGTAAGTTGCTTTGAACAAAAGCCTCTGCTAAATGGCACATACAGTATTGTTATTAATATCATTATTATACATTAGAAGGAAGGAATAGAAGGGGGTGTTGAAAATCATTGGTGTTGTACTGGTTGGTACACTGGGACATGAGAGTAGTAGAGGGGGTTGAGACGGTGGTTGATATGGAGGCTCAATTTGCACTGAAGAGACATGTTTCTGTTCCATCTTGTTTCAACAGGCCAAAACAAAGTCATATGGAAATACTGAAAAAGCAACTGTCACCGACATGAAGTCAATGCTACATTACGTATATCACCAACAGTCATACATCTGAGATCAACCGTGGCAATTTCAGGATAGCATATCAATTAATATCATATAAAGCTGTGGTGGGTAGCATCAAATAAATATGAATATATTAACCAACCTCCCAACCATGGAAGGCAAACTCTGGAAAAAAAATGTTTTTCTCTTTACCTTAACAAACTTCTGCTTAATTGGCTTGTTAAACTCTAATTAGTCTAACAAGTTGCAGGAAAACAAATACACACAAACATAATTATCATATCAAATACATTAGCTGTTGGGGATGATAGACTCATTTGACAAACACTTTGTTCTTCTGGTTTTCATTAAAGCTTTTTTCCCACGTGCCAATCATGCTGCTCCATGCATCAGAGGGAAGTGTGGAGAATTGCTGCCTTATCTACCCTAGCTAAATTCAGAATTTAAATATATCTGTTGTTTGTGGCAATGATTCTGTATTTAAGTGTAGCTGCCTCATTTTGAATAAACTGTGCTGAATAAAGCAGCATTCTCAAACCATCATCACAAATGCCATTGATTTTTCGCATTGACCAGCATTGACCAGCATTGACCAGCATATAGCATTGACCAGCATATAGGATTGACCAGCATATAGGATTGACCAGCATTGACCAGCATATAGGATTGATCAGCATTGACCAGCATATAGGTTGATCAGCATTGACCAGCATATAGGATTGACCAGCATATAGGTTTGACCAGCATTGACCAGCATATAGGATTGACCAGCATATAGGATTGACCAGCATTGACCAGCATATAGGATTGACCAGCATATAGGATTGACCAGCATATAGGATTGACCAGCATATAGGTTTGACCAGCATTGACCAGCATATAGGATTGACCAGCATTGACCAGCATATAGGATTGATCAGCATTGACCAGCATATAGGATTGATCAGTATTGACCAGCATATAGGATTGATCAGCATTGACCAGCATATAGGTTTGACCAGCATTGACCAGCATATAGGTTTGATCAGCATTGACCAGCATATAGGTTTGATCAGCATTGACCAGCATATAGGTTTGATCAGCATTGACCAGCATATAGCATTGATCAGCATTGAACTGCATATAGTATTGTTCAGCATTGAACTGCATATAGCATTGATCAGCATTGACCAGCATATAGCATTGATCAGCATTGAACTGCATATAGTATTGTTCAGCATTGAACTGCATATAGCATTGATCAGCATTGAACTGCATATAGCATTGTTCAGCATTGAACTGCCTATGGCATTGTTCAGCATTGAACTGCCTATAGCATTGATCAGCATTGAACTGCCTATAGCATTGATCAGCATTGAACTGCCTATAGCATTGTTCAGCATTGAACTGCCTATAGCATTGATCAGCATTGAACTGCCTATAGCATTGATCAGCATTGAACTGCCTATAGCATTGATCAGCATTGAACTGCCTATAGCATTGATCAGCATTGAACTGCATATAGCATTGTTCAGCATTGAACTGCCTATAGCATTGATCAGCATTGAAGTGCCTATAGCATTGATCAGCATTAAACTGCATATAACATTGTTCAGCATTGAACTGCATCCTCATGTATTCAAACTCCCTCACAACACAACTCCTACAAAATAACAAACATGGAATTTTTGAATCTGGTAGAACAAAAATGTGGAAAATTACAACAACAGGAACAAGCTCAAGAGACAAGGCTGGTAAGAGGTAAGAGGTAAAAACCTAAGGAGGATGATCTGAGTGACTTCATTATCCGACATGTAAGAGCATGCGGTGCTGCTGTACCCACAACTGTTGCCATGGCAACCCTCTTGTCATGTCAGCTGTGTCTCATCTTGAATGAATGGAAACCTGAGTGACATGTGAGGGCCCTCCCCCAGGAGCATGGGGCGGAGTGGTAGTGCGTCAGGCAGCCAGGACACACCCACGGCAACCAGGGCTGTTTGTTTGTATCCTCCATGCCAGGATATGGTGACGTTGACGCTGGCTGGCTGGCTTCCTACAAGACTCTTATGTTCTCACCGGAGGGACACCATAACGACAACAACAACATAGCAACTCCTCCCTGTTCTGTGTAGAGACACCTCTGGAGCTGGAGGACTATATTTCCTGTAACCTCTATTAAGGAATGTTTGTCTCTGTGCAAAGCCTTGTTTGGAAAAGTAGGTATTGAAATGCAGTTATCCGGATCCATGCGGCTTTTGTGACACCTTGATAGGGGCATGAATAGAGGCAGGTGGAAACCAAGCAGATTAGAAGGGATAAGACATAAGTAGGACACCTGAATGCATGTGATTGTACTTGAGGAGTTCACTGCCTATGAGCAGCACTCTCTCCTACATCTGCAAACAGACCTTTTTGCTTCCACTGTTTTTCCTCTTGATGTCCTCCATTCTCTTGAGTGCAGATGGGAGGGATGAGGGGATGAGGAGGAAGGCACGGCAGGTTTCCATGACAACAGCTTTTTATTTGCTCTTCCTCCATGGCGTTGGTGGAGAGGAAAGGGTCTGGCAGAGATATTAGGCAGAGAGACAGGCTGGTGGGCCGGGGTGGGCAGGCGGGGGTGGAAGCCAGCTCGCTGGAAGCTGGCTTTGTCTAGAACAGAATGTCCTCTTTGTACACACCCCTCCCTGTCAGCCAACTTACCAACTCGCTGCTTGTTTTCCAACACTAATACCCCAGCAAACCACATTGGGACTGTTTGTCCCACACCAGCTCAACATGGGCTAACCCAGCAAGGGCAAGCCCACACAAGCCCAAAATGGGCTAGCTCACACGAACCCCCCAACACTGGCGAGTTCACACCAATCCTAGTCCAGACCAGACCAACATGGACTAGCCCAGCACAGGCTAGCTAACACCAAGCCCAGCTTGTCAACTACTTCATAATGTAGAAGCAGGGACTCATTAGAATATTTGTGTGTGGGTTCTTGCATACAGTTCTTTTTGTGTAACCGTTACTGAGTGTTGTTCCAGTTTAAAGGGAAATTTCACCTTGGCTCTGGCACTGTATATAGTCATTACTATATTAACAACATTATGTTTTGTCATAAACATTTAAAAATCACCACACCACAAGCTAGAAGAAGTGAATTTGAATTTCACCAGAAGAGTTTCAACTTCCTGTGTATTCCCGCACTCATAGTGAATGCACAATGCACGGCGGGGCCAGAGAAGGAAGCACTGCCCCACACCAAGCTGTACAAAACGAGGCAACGGTGTGCTTTAGGACCATGTGGACGCCACCGAGTGGCCGGGCAGGCTGTTTGGAGTGCTTATCCGACTGGATTACTATTATTATTATTTATTTATTTAAGTTGTCCTTCCCACTTCTAAAACCAAAGTTGCGCCCCTGAATAGGAGCATTTATATTTCACATTGCTGAAAGATGTCCAATTGCTCTATCGAAAAAGGACAAGCATATCTACACGCACACTAACATATACTGCAATCAGTATAACATAGAGGCTTCGCGAAATGCCACAAAGCAGGACTACATTCATTTTCAGATCTCGTCCCGTCAATACACCGGATGCGATCAGTGGGTGTATCAAACCCAGACACGCCTTCTTGATAGCCAATTATGTGTGAAACACATCTCACTGACTTTGTAGTGCCTCGAACACGATCAAAACAAACCCAGAATCATATTAAGGTGAAATTTCCCTTTAAGTGTTCTGTTGTGTAATGCTCAAAAAGTGTTTATCTTATAAAAAAACATATACAGTATGTGATAACAACAACTTGGTTGTCTTTCTGATGCATTGTAACACATTTCCTAAATAGGTCAAGACATGAAAATTATACAAAAATTGTGATAAATACAAATCCTATTAAATTATAGAGAAAACTGCTGAATTGGCATAGAGTGGGCTGCCCTGGTCCAATGCCTTGGCGCTAATGTGGAGTGGATGACTAGGGCACATTGCCCCAATGTGGGCAGCCGACATGGGGCCAATATTTTAACCTGCATTTTTGTTCCTCTCTGATAGAGGGTGGATGCTGACCATGGAAGACTTGGTGGACTTTGGAGTTTCAAAATAAACCTTTTTGCAATAATTCACAAGGACAACACAATCTTGAGTATCCATGTAAACGTTTATTTCAACATTGTAAAATATTCAAATCAATTGATACTGCATGCAAGTTCCTCACTGTATGTGTGTCAGTATCTTCACAGACAGATGCATCCCAGACAAAGTACACATGACAGAGGGGCTCAGTGAACGGGGTCTGGACTCTGTGGAGGAAGATCATTCTGTCAGATGTTGAAGAAGGACAGAGTTCTTGCACTGTGGTCCAGGTACACTCCCAATACTACTACTGAGGGGCGGTAAAACAAGTGGGCCTATGGCAGTAGTCTTCATATTATTGTGCCAGAAACCCCAGCCACTGCAATGACTCTCCTAACCCTAGAACTGATCACTGCCTCCAAACCTCTCCTCCCCTGCAGATCCATTTCTATGAGACAGCTAGAGAAACACGGTCCCCGCTGTTTTCTATCTCCCAGTAGCAGGTTCCAGACAGACCTTCTCTACACAGCACCTGGGGTGAGTGGTAAATCTGTATAAGTGACAATGAACAGATTTGGCCTCCCAACTCCAAGTCACCTCTCAGTCCCCCTCAGACAGATACACGTTTTTATTAGCTGTGTGTGTGTGTGTGTGTGTGTGTGTGTGTGTGTGTGTGTGTGTGTGTGTGTGTGTGTGTGTGTGTGTGTGTGTGTGTGTGTGTGTGTGTGTGTGTGTGTGTGTACTTACAGGTTCTTCCGTCCCTTAGCAGTTTGATATAGGTCACATGGACCATGACTATTTCTTGCTCATGCTCACACACACATCCTCACGCAAATGGGCACACACATACACAGAGCCATGCACAGATTTCACACACACACACACACACACACACACACACACACACACACACAAACACGGATAGTCTGTCTGAGTTAAGCATGACTCACCTCCTCTTCACCTGGAGTACTGCCAACCCTCTCCAGCCTCCACCCCCTTCATTTGCGTGAGCCCTTCAATTCACTCCAGCTCCACTGTCGAGAATTTCAATAATTACTATTAGCTTTAATCACTAGTCTTACACTTAGGGGTAGGGACCGCAGCATGTCCCTGAGCATACTTCAACACACTTAATACATTGATTTATTGCATTGAGCCTGCTGTGAATGGGCTTTCTAAGGTGAGTGGGGAAAAAATGCAAAGCCTTATCCAGGATATGCCTACATCTCAAAAACAATGGATGAAGTTAGCTTTATAATGACAAGGGAAAATGACCAGTGCAGTGTTGAAATCGGGGAAGTGTAGCATCCAAGGCATCAGCTGTGGTCTCCACATAATGACAGAATTAGAGGTCTACTAATAGCTTTGACTAGTCACGGCACAGCACCACTTGGGAGAATCTTTGGGGAAATTATCCAATTTCCACCATGGAAGATCTATAAAGCAGAGAGGACACTGAAAGACCCCCTCTCCCTCCCTAATCCATATTGCCCCCCGGAGACGCATGTTTCGAGACTCCTACACATCTCCACACCACCATCACCACCACTATCCGTCCACCTCCACAAGCAGCATGTGGACAAACCCAGAATAACAATGTGATCTTATTTTACCTCTTAAAGAGACATGGCCATGGTTTGCGTCAAGAGCTGCTATTTCAGCTGTATATCTGAACGTTTTCAACGTATTCTTCTCTTCTGGGAGGTGTGGTCAGTGTAATACAGCTTAAAGGGGGAGCAAATGTGAAAGGCATGCTATTTATGTGATTGGTGCTTGTACTTTTGTTACATAAAGTGACTTCTGATTGTACAATGTTCTTGAATTGCAGTGGCATTTGTATCCCTTTGCAATCGTGAAAAACTTTAAAATTGACAAATACACTGAACAAAAATCTAAACACAACATGTCAAGTGTTGATCCCATGTTTCATGAGCTGAAATAAAAGATTCCAGAAATGTTCCATACTCACAAAAAAAAACATATTTCTCTCAAATTTTGTGCACAAATTTGTTTACATCCCTGTTAGTGAGCATTTCTCCCTTTCCAAGATAATCCATCCATCTGACAGGTGTGGCATATCAAGAAGCTGATTAAACAGCTGGGGACAATAAATGGCCAATCTAAAAATGTGCAGTTTTGTCACACAACACATTGCCACAGAGGGAGCATGCAATTGGCATGCTGACTGCAGGAATGTCCACCAGATCTGTTGCCAGATCATTTAATGTTAATTTCTCTATCATAAGCCGACCTCCAACGTTGTTTTAGAGAATTTGGCAGTACGTCCAACCGGCCTCACAATCGCAGGCCATGTGTAACCATGCCAGTCCCGGACCTCCACATCCGGCTTCTTCACCTGCAGAGACCAGCCACGTGGACAGCTGAGGAAACTGTCAGAAAACCATCTTAGGAAAGCTCATCTGTGTGCTTGTTGTCCTCACCAGGGTCTTGACCTGACTGCAGTTCGGCGTAGTAACTGACTTCAGTGGGCAAATGCTTACATTCGATGGCCACTGGCACGCTGGCAAAGTGTGCTCCTCACGGATGAATCCGATTACATCTGCCGATTACAACTGGTGGCAGACAGCCTGTATGGCGTTGTGTGGGTGAGCAGTTTGCTGATGTTGACATTGACATTGTGAGCAGAGTGCCCCATGGTGGAGGTGGGGTTATGGTATTGGCAGGCATAAGCTATCCACAACAACACAATTGCATTGTATCGATAGCAATTTAAATGCAAAAAGATACCGTGATGAGATCCTGAGGCCCATTGTAGTGCCATTAATTTTCTGCCATCACCTCACGTTACAGCATGATAATGCACAGCCCCATGTTGCAAGGATCTGAAAATGTCCAGGTTCTTCCATGGCTTGCATACTCACCACTCATGTCATCCATGAGCATGTTTGGGATGCTCTGGAATGGTGTGTATGACAGCGTGTTCAAGTTCCCGCCAATATCCAGCAACTTCGCAAAAAGTACTGGGGGTAAGCAAATTGGCATGTCCCAGTAGTGATGTGTAGAGTTGTAGTGACAAGTGACAAGGGATTAAGAGATATATTATTTTGAATGCAGTAAAATGAACAAAAATATTGAATATATTGTAAGAATCTATAAAAACAAAGGAGGCTATTAATTAAAATAACTATTTTTGTCAATCAGTTTTATGTCATAGGTAAATGTTAAAGCCTTGTTAATCACTCATTACAAAGACATACAATGATCTTGAGCATTCCTTCCCGTGGCAAACTGTTATTGGCTAATCACACCCTTTTAGTACGTCATAAATTTGAGGATTCCATTGATAATTGGTGTGTCTAAATCAAAGTGTCACTTGGTGTTAGTCAATTTTAATGAACGTTAATTACATTGTTAGCAAAAATTATTAATCATATCACTTCAGTAAATTATTTTTCAAGGGTTTAAAGACCTTATATTAGAGAATATGTGGCCTCCGTTTAAGAAAATCCTTGATAACCTAAACATTTAAATTGGTGTTACCATCATACTGGTGGCACAATGGTATCATAATGGTAGGAATGATTCTGCCGTAGTAGCTGATTTAGACACACATAAATGATGCTCATCTTTCCCAAAATGCCATGCCCAAATGCCACCGAAATTCAAGAATGACCATTGCGATCCTATTTTAGCAGAGGTCTTGTTTTTTCTTTCGTCGTCCGTTTTGACTTGGCAGTGGTGCTCAGAACCAGAGCAGACAGTTCTGTTGTGTGGGATAATCAGTATGAGTTAAGCAACACGTATGGCAGCTCAGCCTGAACACATCCAGGTTCACACAGCCTCTGCAATGCTGCATTCACATAATAGCAATCAACAACTAACAGAGAATCCACTGCCAGGACACAGCACTATCTGCTGCAGTCAATAAACTTCTGGAAGAACTGGTCCAGGCAGCTGGCACTTACAGCAACCCCCTTCATCTGACTGTATGTTAGTGCAGCTATACTAGAATTAAACATTCTGTTAATTTCATCTGCATTCCATAGGCTACCATTAATTGAGGTTGCACAGACACACATACTAATACATACGTTTAAATGTGCACGTTTTGCAGCATTCATCACTCTTCTCTCACATTAGTTGAATTTGACATTGTTTTGGGGTCCTGAGTGAATAATGGGACATTGTGAACCAGCCTATAGCTGAGAGAGAGAGAGTATGAGGAGGCGGTGAAGCAGTCAGCATTGGGTGGAAAACCGTGGTAACGAACAGGAAGCCGCAGAGAGTGTAGGAGGTAAGGCAGAGGATAGCAGCACTCACGTTGGCCCGGCAGCTCTGGTATTTATAGCCTGGCTGTGGTCGGCACCAATATGCTCCTCTGTCTTGTGTAGTGCAAGAACAGCAACATTGGAGGGGCTGCAAAACTGTCAATCTGATCAGACAGGTCTGGTGAATAGGTGTTTTGAATGGCATGCTTATCTCTGGCATGTTTTATTCTGTATGGTCCTTTGGTTTGTAGACTTAATGTAGCCTACATACAGTAGCTTTGGCTTATTTCAGAGAACAAGTGAAAATGTAAAATCCCTATCTTCAGGAAACATGCCCCCCAGGTATACCACCATTTTCTCACGTCCATGTGCACCTCATGGTGCCATCCCAGACCACAATGCAGCGAATTGAGAAGTAGCGCCCTGACTCAAATCACAAATAAATTAAAGGGGAAACTGGCTTGTTCTACCCACAGTGCGTCCTTTCTCTCATTTGAAACAAAGCAGATTGTAACGGCTTTCGTCTGGTGGAAGAGAAGCGGACCAAAATGCAGCGTGACGGTTATTCATGTTCTTTAATGAAAGGAACTAGACATGAAGTAAGGTGCGGACTCCCGAACGCACATCAAAACAATAGGGGAGGGTCCGGGTGGACGTCTGTCCATGGTGGCGGCTCCGGCGCAGGACGTGGACCCCACTCTATCAATGTCTTAGTCCCTCCTCCTCGCCTCCTAGGATAGTCCACCCTCGCCACCGACCATGGCCTGGTAGTCCTCACCCAGAACCCCACTGGACTGAGGGGCAGCTCGGGACTGAGGGGAAGCTCGGGACTGAGGGGAAGCTCGGGACTGAGGGGAAGCTCAGCACTGAGAGGAACTCAGCACTGAGAGGAACTCAGCACTGAGAGGAAGCCCAGCACAGAGAGGAAGCTCAGGCAGGTAGTTGGATCCGGCAGATCCTGGCTGACTGGCGGATCTGGAAGAGTCTGGCTGACTGGCGGATCTGGAAGAGTCTGGTTGACTGGCGGATCTGGAAGAGTCTGGCTGACTGGCAGATCTGGAAGAGTCTGGCTGACTGGCAGATCTGGAAGAGTCTGGCTGACTGGCAGATCTGGAAGAGTCTGGCTGACTGGTAGATCTGGAAGAGTCTGGCTGACTGGCGGATCTGGAAGAGTCTGGCTGATTGGCGGATCCTGGCAGACTGACGGATCTGGCTGCTCCATGCTGACTGGCGGCTCTGGCTGCTCCATGCTAACTAGCAGCTTGGCGGCTCCTTGCAGACTGGCAGCTCTGGCGGCTCCTTGCAGACTGGCAGCTCCTTGCAGACTGGCAGCTCCTTGCAGACTGGCAGCTCCATGCAGACTGGCAGCTCTGGCTGCTCCATGCAGACTGGCAGCTCTGGCTGCTCCATGCAGACTGACAGCTCTGGCTGCTCCATGCAGGCTGGCAGCTCTGGCTGCACTGAACAGGCAGGAGACTCCAGCAGCGCTGTAGAGGAGGAAGGCTCTGGCAGCGCCGAACAGGCGGGAGACTCCGGCAGCGCTGTAGAGGAGGAAGGCTCTGGCTGCGCTGAACAGGCGGGAGACACCGGCAGCGCAGGAGAGGAGGAAGGCTCGGGCAGTGCTGGACAGGCGGGAGACTCCGGCAGCGCAGGAGAGGAGGAAGGCTCGGGCAGCGCTGAACAGGCGGGAGACTCCGGCAGCGCAGGAGAGGAGAAAGGCTCCGGCAGCGCTGGAGAGGTGAGGCGCACTGTAGGCCTGATGCGTGGTGCTGGCACTGGTGGTACTGTGCCGAGGACACGCACAGGAAGCCTGGTGCGGGGAGCTGCCACCGGAGGGCTGGTGTGTGGAGGTGGCACAGGATGGGCTAGACCGTGAAGGCGTACTGGAGATCTTAAGAGCAGTGCTGACACAGGACGTGCAAGGCTAGGGAGGTGCACAGGAGGCCTGGTGCGTGAGGCTGGCACCATCTTCACCAGCCGACTAACACGCACTTCAGGACGAGTATGGAGCGCTGACCCAGGTGCCATCAAATCCCCGACACGCTCCATTGGGTGAATATCATCCTTAAAGCACCAACACAGCAACTCCCTCATTTCTCTCTCCTCCAATCTCCCCATTAACTCCTTCACAGTCTCTGCCTCACTCACCTCCAACACCGGCTCTGGTTCTGGTCTCCTCCTTGGCTCCTCACGATAAACAGGGAGAGTTGGCTCAGGTCTGACTCCTGACTCTGCCACACTCTCCCTGAGCCCCCTCCAATAAATTTTTGGGGCTGACTCTTGGGCTTCCTCCCGCGCCGCCGTGCTTGCTTCGCCAACCTCATTCTCTCGTAACCTTCCGCACACTGCTCCATCGAATCCCAGGCGGGCTCCGGCACTCTCCCTGGGTCGACCGCCCACCTGTCTATCTCCTCCCAAGTTGTGTAGTCCAGATTTTGTTGCTCCTGCTGCCGCTGTTGCTTCTCCTGCGGCTCCTTTTGCTGTTGCCCGTTACCACGCCGCTTGGTCCTGTTGTGGTTGGTGATTCTGTAACGGCTTTCATCTGGTGGAAGAGAAGCGGACCAAAATGCAGCGTGGTGGTTATTCATGTTCTTTAACAAAAGGAACTAGACATGAAATAACTAAACAAAACAAAAAATGTGTGAAAACCTATACAGCCTATCTGGTGAAAATAAACACAGAGACAGGAACAATCACCCACGAAACACTCAAAGAATATGGCTGCCTTAATATGGTTCCCAATCAGAGACAACGATAAACACCTGCCTCTGATTGAGAACCACTCCAGACAGCCATAGACTATGCTAGACACCCCCAAGACAAAACATACCACACTAAACCCATGTCACACCCCGGCCTGACCAAATAAATGGAGACAAACACAATATATTTCGACCAGGGCGTGACACAGATGTCCTTTCTTGGGTTTGTTTAATATTAGCTCAAACTCAGGTTCCTGCAACTGTCAGTCTAACTCTTACACCAAGTGTAGTCAAAATAACATGACAATAATACCACATGTCTTAAGAGAATGATTGAAAATACAGTAGACCTAGCCTACCCACAAGATTTTATTTTATTTGACCTACTTGTCCACAACAGAGTGGTTATGATGTGAACTATACTGTTGCTTTACCGCCACCCACTGGACTGCGGAGAAACTACTCGAGGCATGCACACACAGAACTTTAGTTATTTATTCATGACTCACACAGATGCTCATAAACAGGGAGGGGAAGGGAGGATGACGCAATGCAGAAAGGATGGCGCCAAGTGCAAACAGTAAAAACCTTAGTATCCCGAATGCAAGCCTACTAATCTCACGTATTAATCAACAATGGGAGTGATTTTTACATGCTTCTCTCCAAAAAAACTCAAGATGGAATTGGTTAGTGAAGAGCTCGAGATGTCCACATCATCAGCCACAAGAAGATGAGCACTTTTAACTCAGTCAAAGAAACCAAAAGTGGACTTGTGTTGATGTTCTGTGTGTCCTCCGCCCAGAAAGAATTAGCGCTTCATGCTAGGATATGTTATCCAGTGAGAGCTTTTGTTCCTGACCCACTACAGTATTTTAGCTGTCAAACTTATGGTAATGTTGCAGAAGTGTGTAGGAGGGAGATTCTGAGATTTAAGTGTGCAGGAGGGCAAAGGCCAAAGGAGTGTTTCGTTTCAGTAGAAAAAGCTGTATGTCAATTGTGGGGGTGCTCATGTTGCTGATCAGAAATGTCTGGTGCGGGTGATATAGTTTGAGGTTGCCAGGGTTCGAGCAGTGTAGAAAGTGTCATGCTGAGGCAGTGAGGAAAGTAGATGGATGATGTGCAAAGGGTGAGGGAGACAGAGGATCCCTGTAAGTAGTAGTAGGCCAGTACAGAGTGACTCAAAGAGTCATAAAACAAAATGCAATTCCATTCCCCAATATTAAACATATTTTCACATGACCCTCCCCTTGTACTGTAAAATAAATTGAACATCCTCTCCCTGCTTAGAATTAACTCAAAATGATGTTTATGGCCAAAAACAACAATAACTGTAGCGACCCTGTGTTTATCAATGTGGATATGGCCACTTCTGTATGCTTTTGTGGCACCGTCGATGCCACACAGGGCTACGGGCCAGAATATTGAGAGTTTGTGGACCTCCATTGACAAGCTCACTCTCCCAGCCTGTTTCATTACTTCACTATCAGAGCCGACTGCAGACAATGATCAGCTAAGGGGAATCAGATTTTATACATTTTGATTCAATATTTACAATGATATAAAATATATGCAACTAATTTTCCACCAACAAGTATCTGTGCTAATGCACCACATAACCACTAAACAAAGCATACCGAATTCGGTCACTTTAATATCACAGTTTGCATTTGCAACACCAAAATAAAGAGACTATGTCAATATCGACGAACAGAAAATAGATCCCTCCCTACCTTGTAGGTTTACCCAATATCGAAGGCTTGGATTGATCATCTCCAAATGTCAAACTTTTTGGTGTTTTGTAAAAGATGTCTCTTTCCATTCATCAGTTGGCCACTGAACAATTTGGATGAATTGATTGACTTTATTTATAAGCTTAAAAAATACATTTATACACAAAGATTTTTTTAAAGTGACAGGGATTGCACAATAAAGTTGGGACTTATTTCCATTGTGGTCCCTATTTTTTACACAAATACATATTCAATTTCATAAATACAGACACATTACAAAGATACAGACAAAAAGATGCTCAACCTCCAGATAAGTTTGAGGGGGGAGTTTAAGTACAATTCTTACAAGATTGTTTGACTGGTAACTTATTCTTTAGATGTTTGGGAATCCTGGTGAACCATGATGTGCATAATCAAAGTGACATTGGACTAGCTCAATTGCCAGAGTCTTTAGGGTGTCTATAGCTAAGTTTCCATCCAATTCGCGACAGATTTTCATGGGAATATTCTAAAATCTTCATAAAAACATTTCAGAGTTTCATTTAGGAAAATGAAGCGCTGATTTTAAGACATTTGAGAAATTGAGCGGACATCCATATGCATTCAGATCGGACCTGGAGCAGACAGCTCCATCAATAAACGAGGGATGTTGACCAAATGAGCCACATTAACGTGTCCTTAAAAACAGCTATAACAATGACAAAAAACACTATTCTTAAAATAATAATGGTCCACCTCACGGTTCAGCTGTAAGAGATTTGAGTACTAAATATATCAGGGCATTGCATACATAGGCCTATAGGCTTAGGTGTCCACTGTATGATATAAATATTTTAATAAATATATATACAGTGCATTCGGGAAAGCATTCAGACCCGTTGACTTTTTTCACATTTTGTTACGTCACAGTCTTGTTCAAAATTGATTACAAATATTTTTTTCCCTCATCAACCTACACACAAAACCCCATAATGACAAAGTGAAAACAAGGGATTTAGAAATGTTTGCAAATGTATATAAAAATATGAAAAAACAGAAATACCTTATTTACGTACACTACTGTTTGAAATTTTGCGGTCACTTAGAAATGCCCTTGTTTGTGGAAGAAAACCTTTTTTTGTCCATTATAATAACATCAAATTGATCGGAAATACAGTGTAGACATTGTTAACATAATAAATGTATATTGTAGCTGGAAACAGCTGATTTTTAATGGAATATCTACATAGGTGTACAGAGGCCCATTACCAGCAACCATCACTCCTGTGTTCCAATGGCACGTTGTGTTAGCTAATCCAAGTTTATCATTTTAAAAGGCTAATTGATAATTAGAAAACCCTTTTGCAATTATTAGCACAGCTTAAACTGTGGCGCTGATTAAAGAAGCAATAAAACGGGCCTTCTTTAGACTATTTGAGTATTTGGAGCATCATCATTTGTGGGTTCGATTACAGGCTCAAAATGCCCAGAAACAAAGGACTTTCTTCTGAAACTCGTCAATCTATTTCTGTTCTGAGAAATGAAGGCTATTACATGTGAGAAATTGCCAAGACACTGAAGATCCCGTACAACGCTGTGTACTACTCCCTTCACAGAACAGCGCAAAGTGGCTCTAAACAGAATAGAAAGAAGAGTGGGAAGCCCCAGTGCACAACTGAGCAAGAGGACAAGTACATTAGAGTGTCTAGTTTGAGAAACAAACGCCTCACAAGTCTTCAACTGGCAGCTTCATTAACTAGTACCAGCAAAACACCAGTCTCAGCGTCAGCTCCGGGATGCTGGCCTTCTAGGCAGAGGTCCTCTGTCCAGTGTCAGTGTTCTGTTGCCCATCTTAATCTTTTCATTGGCCAGTCTGGGATATGGCGTTTTCTTTGCAACTCTGCCTAGAAGGCCAGCATTCCAGAGTTGCCTCTTCACTGTTGACATTGAGACTGATGTTTTAGAATAAGGCTGTAACGTAACAAAATGTGGGAAAACTGAATACTTTCCGAATGCACTGTATATAGCCTATATAAAGGAAGAGAAGCTTAGGCCTAACCCCAGAGAAATAGAGAGAGATATGCCAGGGGCATGCTTCAACACCGAGATGTCTTTATGCCAGATGGCTACTGCGTCTGCGATTTAGATATAGACGTACAGAAGGAGGCTAATTCATAAAAATTCTATCAAAATGTTTTTTTTTATAAAGACGAGCGTTATATTGTTAGATTATAAGAGTAACTCTGGTGGACCTGAAACAGACTTCCTCCCCTGTGCCCAATAAAAAATAAATATTTTGGACCACTGACCCCCTCCCCAGTCAATTTAGATGTCCTTTAGTACATGCCTCACGCACTATATGTGGTTCCTCTGGCCCACACTATGCACAGTTGCGGTAATGCACCAATGTTGGATGCCAACCGCACAAAAAAAACATTAAAGGAGGCCGCAAACTAGGGGACACCGGTACAGTAGTATTTTCACAACTGCTCCGTCATTCTTTTGAAAAAGGTCAAAGGTAATCGTTTTTAAACGTTTGCATACTTAAAAACGGCAGACTTAAAAACCTTTCCACTTCCTTGTCAAAATGAGGCTATCGTGGAGGGGAAGACAATCGTCCGTTTGCCTACTAATGAGGATGGACATTTTCCAAATGAGAAAACCCTAGCGTCATTTCCCCCCGCCTGCTTAACACAGCTTTCCCAGAGTTCTGGTAACGTTACGGCGAGGGAAGTAGCTAGCTAGCGTAGCCAATCCAACTGCGTGGCACTATAAAATAACAAAAAAAATTGGAAACTTTGGCAAAGTGTAAAGTTTACAAAACGCAGTCCACTCTGTTACATATTCTAGTTTTGGAAAAAGAAGACTATGGCTATCAAATGTTTCATCAATCATTTATTTATTTATTTTTGCAAAATGTCGTCCAAAATCCATCTTGCTCCGTCTTCTCCCACTGCCGGCCAATGGGCTTCCTCTCATCACCATATTTGGTAGTGAGTGGAAACGCCAAACGGATGCTTCACATTTATACATCCGGTGCAGTATCTACCTAGTCTGGTACATCAAATCGTATTTGTCACATGCGCCGTGAAATGCTTACTTGCCTGCAAACAATGCTGTTCAAGAAATAGAGTTAAGAAAATATTTACTAAATAAACTAAAGTGAGGTCAATATAAAAAGGATGGATGCCCATTTGATTAATTGTTCAGCAGTCATCGCTTGGGGGTAGAAGTTAATTAAGGAGCCTTTTGGTCCTAGACTTGGCGCTCCGGTACTGCTTGCCGTGCCGTAGCAGAGAGAACAGACTATGACTCGGGTGACTGGAGTCTGATCATTTTTTAGGCCTTCCTCTGACACCGCCTAGTATATAAACCCTGGATGTCAGGAAGCTTGGCCCTAGTGATGTATTGGGCCATACGCACTACCCTCTGTAGCGCCTTACGGTCAAGATGCCGAGCAGTTGCCATACTAGGATGCTCTCGATGGTGCAGCTGTAGAACTTTTTGAGGATCTGGGGACCCATGCCAAATCTTTTCAGTCTCCTGAACTGTCTTGGTGTGTTTGCCAGTGGGCGCGGAATGTAAGCATGTAATAACAGCGGTCTGCAGGTAGATATTTTTTTTGTGAACAAAATGTGCAATTCACACTCTGACCTGTGAACAGCAGCAATACCCAACAAAGCGTCTAGTATACCGGAAAACCACACGAAGAAGAAGAAGAGCTCATAAACAGGAGCCATTTTAATATCTTTCTCAGACGGCGCCAAACTACACAGAGGTGAGTCGAGAGCCACCCAATTCTAACAATTAGCGGGGGAAACATAGGCCTACTAAAATTGCATTGTTAATTTCGACCTTGCAGTTTGCGTTCCTATGGGAGGTTATTGTCTTTGACAAATTACCTGCTAGCCAACGTTAGCTAGCTCTATAATTTAGACAAGCTTACGTTTACTAGTCGATGGAGAATAGATTAACTCTTTGATTAACGTTTACTCGACCCCAGTTCGCATGTAACTTGCCCTTCAACCGTACTCTATTTTGAGTGACAATTTTACTCGTATTTTCACTATTTGACGTTATAACTGGATGTTATTCCAAAGTATAAAATCAGCGTTAACTAGCAAACGTCAGTTACTACATTCCCTACAAAATGGCCGTTCGCTACAGTACTGTAATGCACGCTGCTAGCTAGCAATCCCGTCGCCTACGTTAGCTGGCTACGATTTTTTACACTGCGTGGCAAGTAATTTTACTTACTGCCGCTAACTTTTAATACGCTGGTTTACGTTGCAGGGTGGGCAATATCTGGCCCAGGCCATGTGTACCGAGTGGCTTGAAATTGCTAATTTGACTGGTTTGGCCTGCTAACGTTGGCTAGTTAACGTTAGCTGGTCTGGCTTTGTTTGAGACGGGGAGCTGTGGGTGTTTGTCTAGCGTCGCTATCTAGTAAGTTAATCGCCATCTTTGAGAATTTCCAGCATTCCCGTGTAACTAGCTAGTTAAATTGGCCAGCTAAATTATACACTGTGCATAGCTAGGTAGTTAACTTTGCTGCACGGGTGAAAACATGGCTACTCCACGCATTTGAAAACGAACCGATGGGTGGAAGAAAATGGCGTGCCATCGCTTAAAATGTATGTCATCGTGGTGCCATCCGCATGTGAAAGCCAGTTGGTGCTTTTCTAACATTTTTTTACAGGACTTGGTCACTTTCTTCAAACAGCGAGCATGTGTTGCCATGCTCAGATTTATGAACTATGTTTGCAGGTCATACTCTTAATTTTCCCTTCTAGATAATCCAATATGTCTGACGAGGGGAAGCTTTTTGTTGGAGGATTGTGTTTTGACACCGATGAAACTTCACTGGAAGAGGCGTTTTCAAAATATGGAAACATTGCTAAAGGTATGTTGCATCCAGATCAGGGATTTTTCAGACATTGTTATCTTTGTAATTGTAATATCAGCCAGATTTTTTTTAAAGAATTCAACCGGTGTGGGAAATTAAATGACTAAACTGGACCTATATATTTTCAAATCTGATAATCACAAATATATCTAGTCAGTGAATTTAATTCCAAAACCGCAATGACACATTAGCCATGGGAAAATACACTTAATAGCCAAAAATGTGGCGTTAAAGGTGACTTTGGTTCTGGTGTTTAGACTTTTTATTCAATGTTATAGAACAGCTTTTAATGACTATGTTCAGGATTTACCATTGATCTTATTTTCAAGTGACGAAAAGGTTATGGATGGTTGCATGACAATTCCCCCCCATCACATTTTGTCCAATATCTAAGATTTGGTTGTGCATATAATGAAATTCAAGGTGATACAACACATAATTCAAATAAAATATACTTTTATGGAATGAATATGCATATTAGCAGTACATGAGGAATTACACTAACTTAAGCTCAGTTTTAAGTTATGGTGGTCATGTTCAATTTGTAGCAATTTCTGCAATTTGTATACTGTTTGAAGATAATAATAAATCCACCCAATGTTTGTTTAATGCATGAAATAATTGGTGTTAAATGCATGTAAAAACAAATGTTTTCTGTTATCTGATAGGTGACACTCCAGAACACATTTCCTCGTGTAATGTTTTGGGGGGGACTATCTGTTCCTCGTAGTGAATCTTTTATTCAATGTTTGTATGGGCAAATAGTGGTAATGTCATTTTTGTTTGAACACATTGGTTTTCATGCTCTCGGACACCCACAAGGCTTGTCTGAAGTTGGTACAGCCTCTTTTGCTGAATTTCGTCTCTAAGTGTGTCCGGTTTTAGATGCACACTAATACACCTTATTGGAAAGCTGAGACTCGCGAACACAATGGTGCTCTCCGTTTTGCTCTGATGCCTACAAGCCTAGTCTGAAAGTCCCTGCTATCAGTCATAAGATAAATGGGGTGTATATGGGATAAATGTGTGTAAAAATAGATCTTCCTGATCCATCTTATGGATCATCTTATCTCCAGACACTTAATTCAAGGAATGAAATAAACGTTTGAAGTGATTTCAATCCAAGGATGACAAATGCGCTCAGGACTTCCCCAATACGTCTTAGCAATATGTCACATCGAGCTTGGTCTGGTAGTTTGAGGAATACCTTCCGCCAATGGCGGGCTATTAGTACCAATTTTGCAGTTTTCACCAAAAGGGTTGTCCCACAGTTCAACCATAGCAAGTCACTAGCTGTTATTTGGGCTCATATAACATACATTTCATGAAGTACAGTATTGATACTTTTAGTCATGCGTAACTACTGCGTGTGTTCAAATGATTTATGCATTTTGATGCCTAATTGGCATTTAGTGCGAATGGACTTGTTTACTGCTGTTTGTAAAATTCTCACAACGTCAGTGTCTCCACCTAACATTTACACAAGACGTTCTCTCAGCGCCATAACGGAATGTATATAATTGCAGTAATCAAGTTGAGAATCTCTGCTTATGGCAAAAAAAATTTATTTAAATGTAACAACAAAAGTTGAATTGTTGCTGACCACTCCCCTTTTGAGCCAGAAAAAAACCCATTGGTTTCTACTTGTGAAGTCTAGTGGACTTTGGCCATATTGTGTCAATATTTAGTGGGGATTTTTTCATTTTTTTTCAGTCGACGTTGTCAGAGATCGTGAGACGCAGAGATCCAGGGGTTTCGGCTTTGTGACTTTTGAAAACCCAGAAGATGCTAAAGACGCAATGGCTGCAATGAATGGCAAGGTGAGGGGATGGTTTCCCAGACACATGCATATCTTTGACTGACGTGAATCATTGGTATTATAGATTTTTTTTCCCCCGCCCTCCTGTTTAGTCGGTCGATGGCAGGATGATTCGTGTGGATGAAGCTGGCAAGTCAGGAGGAAGATCTGACCGTGGGGGCGGCTTCAGGGGCGGTTCTGGTGGCTTCAGGGGCGGTTCTGGTGGCTTCAGGGGAGGCAGAGGACGAGGTAAGTGGTTCGCGTCAATTTGCTCCACGTCACACCCCTCCTTTTTAGTGTTTAACTTGCTCCAAAGTGAATGTCCTTTGACTGAAATCCTCTTAATTTTGTCCTAGGTGGTGGAGGTTATGGTGGGGGAGAAAGAAGCTATGGTGGGGACCGCAGCTATGGTGGGGACCGCAGCTATGGTGGGGACCGCAGCTATGGGGGTGGCGGGGACCGCAGCTATGGTGGTGGCTACAGGAGTGGTGGTGGAGGAGGATACTCCTCTGGGGGTGGCAGCGGAGGTTACAGAGAGGCCAGGTAAGAATGTTGCATGGTTTAGTTCTCTAAGTTATCAGTCTCCTAGTTTTAATAACATAGTATTCCATAGCTACCTAAGTTATTTCTCGGATAATCATGTACCGACATGTATTTTCCTTGGTTTCTGTTAACCAGCTTTCATTTGTCCCCCTTTTTAGGAGTGAAGGTGGTTATGGTGGCCGCTCTGGGGGATCCTACAGAGACAGCTATGACAGCTATGGTAAGTATAAAGATGTAGCCTAGTTGTTGCCATGATCTCACTGTTAGTACGAACTAGAAATGTTTAAGAGGAACTGGACATGATTGCATAGACTCCCAGAACGACCCCTGTAAGACTTTGTTGCTCAGAAACGGAAAGCTTGTGCCATCTTGGATTAGTATGTTAAAATACTCATGTCTGCTCAAAGAATCAAACATTTCTTTGAAACGATGGATATCCAGCCCTCTACCACCCTATCGAAAAGCAGAAAGACATTCCTAGATTTTTTTCACTCAGTTTCTTTTGAAGAGGCATAGGTTCTTTCAATGCCCTTGTCCTGGTGCTTTCCTGTTGCAATGATAACTGTGGCACAAAAATATAAATGGGCTCTAGTCTACTGTGAGAAATGTCAGAATGCTGCAGTGCCTTTACACTTGTGCCTACTTCTTGTCCTCAGCTACACACGAGTAAAAACAAAAACAAACTTCCTGATTGCAAGATCGTCCCATCGCTGGCTGTTTTTTTAAAGATGCGCTCTTCGAAGACTTTTTTTTTTCTGTTTGTGGTATCTGGTTCTAGTGTTTTCTTTAACAAATCAGCATCTTTAGTCCTTTTTTATCGTGTTGAAAGTATTCTTCAGGATCTCTGTCCTCATGGCAGTAACTGAAATCCTGTAGCATTTAATTACTGTAAGCCTTGATGCTCAGTAAGGGTCTGAGTACCTTAAGCTCAATATGCCCTCCTGTTGCAGGGAGAATGCACTGGGAGAAAATCAAATTTGATAATTTTATAAAAATGCCTTTGTTTGCAATTAAACCTGTTTCTACTGTTGAATCGTAACCTGTTCAACACAGCCTGATAGCTTCTAAGACAAATTCAATCTTGACGATGTTCCTGCTCAATCGAAAGACTCAAATATCAGTAGCGACATGTTTCCATTTAATCTCATTTTTAACTGGAGTTGTAGTGAATTCTGGTCTTTAAAACAAATGAAATCTATGAAATTTACACTAGAAGCTGGAAAAGCTGTGATTGTGCTCAAGACATGTTGCTCCTTCAGTTCTGTAATGCATTCCTTTAGTGTAGCAAGGTAGGAATGCTAAGTGGGAGCACTGGTTTCCAGCAGACCACCTTGATATTGCTAAAGATTTGTCAATACTCGGTATCCAAAGAGTGAATTACTTTGACTGGTGAACCTACTTTGGCTCTTTGGGCTGTATTCTAGGTGTTAGTTGCAGCCTTCTGCAGTTGGCCTAAGGTACTTTGCTCTTTGCAAACATGTGCATAATATGCTGATGGACTGAACGTTCACTCTCAATGTTACTTCAAGGATATGTGCTCTCTGTTCTGTTAACCAACACCTAAGATTTTTTTGTATATCCTGGCTTCATGAAGCCTATTAAACAACCCCGTTGAAAATGCTCTGATTTATTGTGCCTTCAAAGAACTATAGCCTGTTCACTAAGCCAGCTGAATGTTATGTAATGTGAGTGGTAGCGAGGGATTTAGTAAGGGGGTTGAGAGAAATGATGGCATAGTCTGCTGGAAAGAGTTTTCTGCAAATCAGGATTTCATTATGGAAGGGTGGCTGGGTGTAAGTCTCATTTAGGAATATTGGGAGGTCCTCTGAATTAATACTCAAAACATGCTAAAGGGTCTACCCTGATGCTGAAGCTAGTCAATGTATGTACGGGGGGGCTGGGGGTGTAGAAAGCAGAATAGAAATGAAATGTCATCCTGGTGCTGGCACTGGTTCTTTTATAACGCTTCATTGCGCCCAAGAGCTCTACTATCGTTTTGGAAATCAACAAAGTCCTTGGAGAATGAAGTGTTGTGCCTACCGACATGTGAATCCTCTCTGGTGAATGCTGCTCTCTTGGCTAGTTCATAAGTGGATATAGGCCAGTAATGTGAGGTAACGACTTTTGCTCTCCTGTTCGCATCCCTCAAACAGTTCTCATTTTGATGTCCATCTTATCTACCTTCAACTTTGCCCAAGCACCGCTGTCACTTCCTCAGGCCCTAGACGTTACTGTTCAATACCCAGAGTTGCATGAGAACGTCCAGTAAAGTATCCAGTTTTTGGAGAAACGTTTCACCCTGTCCCCCATTAGACCGAGGGGACTGCTAGAGCCTCTGAAAATCAACATTGAGCTTTTGCAAATTCCATGAGCAGTCATTGCTAAAGTATCCCTAGTGTAAATCACAATATTCTAAGTTTGATCCATCTGTGAAACCAGTGTTTTGTACTGTTCTCCCAGTGATTGCAAAGTTGTCTTCATCTTAAATTCTAGACTCACCTTTTTCTTGTCAAGTATCACTATGTACAGTTTAGTAAATGTCCAGCTTTCAAAACTTGATTATATTGTCTAATGCTAAAAGTTATCAACACATCTGTAGTTCTTTACTAGCTTGATATTGATAAGCAAATGCATGCCTTGTCATTGTTGCCCTCAGACTGTACTACAAACTAATTACCCTTCTTGTTACACGATTAGGTTAAGCGTTGGATGTGAGCAACTAACTCGAGGCCTGACTGCAACTGGTTCCTGCCGATGCTTTCTAGGTGGGTGTCCTCTGGCATGTGTACTGAATGCCTTGTCGCTTAAGTCCTGGCCCTGTTTTGTGTTCCCCCTTCATTATGAAATCGCTGATCTGACGTGAATGGATTGGTGAAAGAAGTGTTGTGGAACCCTACTTTCATCGGTCCTTTAGGCAGGTGGCTTTATCACTGCTCTATGGCCCCCACATGAATTGAAGTATGGAGGGTGTGTTCCTCTGCACAGGTGTGGCTAATACCTGCTAGAACTACGCCTGGATTTTGCGTTTCAGTTAACTCAGTCGCCAGTGTGGCATGCAACCATTGGTGGATGCATGAATGCGTATTAAATCGTTTGCAACCTACATTGTGCCCGGGTTAACTTTTCAGACATTTGCGTCTGTCGATGGACTGTTTAAGGGGCTTTAGGTCAGACCACCAAATCTTGCCATTCATCCGGTAATGGATGACTCCCATTGGAGAGAAACCTTGCAGCAGACTAGTCAAGACTGGCTGATCTACAAATCACCTTGAATAATAGATAATTACTCATTAGTTGTAGTTCAGAAGCACCGACTTGACATTTTGTGGACCAGCCTCAACTATTAGCAGTAGCATATACTCTGCATGGTAAAACTGACTCGGTTTACAAATATAGCAGTGCTATGTACAATAATCATGTCACTACTGTTTCTTCTCGTGCTAATTGTGGCTTCTATTCCAGATTAAGCACAGGATGGCTTGCCCTGAAACGGCAAACTGCTCCTTGGGAGGTCGCTACCAGGAGAGAGATTTGAAGGCTGAATTAGATGTGCTGCTGAACTGGACATGGGGTGTAAATTCAGCAAGATGCCGCGTCTTTGAAAGATGTGATGGAAATATGCCACATAGAACAAACATTACACTCTGACAAGTATAGTAAGGAATCCTGTCTGCTTTATTCATGGCATTTCTATCTGCTTTGTTAGACATTTGGCACCTGAACGTGGCCCTAACTGTCAAGACCAGCCTTAAAATGGGATTGGAAATCAAATCTGGTACTAACATGCACAATACTGTCATTTTTGCATGCTAATTAAATGCTGTATGCAGTGATGTGTATTCATGGATGCCAAAGGAAGCCAGGCTTCAAGAAATAAAATTCAAAACACATGTTAGTCTGTTTTCAAATTGTTTCTTCAATTCCTCAGTCGACTTACAGAAAAGTGTCCGAGGGAGCTAAACACTGCCTCTATGCGTAGGTTATCTGATGCTGTCTGGTCCAAAAGAGTGACGTTGCTGCCTAACTAGCCAACGTTGGCCATGAATGGGAGTTAAAAGAGCAAGAGTTTTAGCCAGGTAGCCCAAACAAATAAGTGTGTACTACATGACATGGTGAGACTGTTTTGTCAACATAGTGAAGGATTGCACTGTCGTTGCTCTACAAGTAGGGTGAGTTTACATGTATTTTTACTTGCATGAAAAACGCTTGCGGACAATCGGAACCATGGACAGCCACATTTAGCTTACGTTGATTGGACTAACTTTTGTTTAATTAGACTAGGCAGAGGTGCTTCGATTATAAAAATGGTCCTGGAATAGTGGAGGCAGTGCCTGTTTCCTTTGAGTCTTGCGGAACTCTGGTTCTAAATCTGTCTGAAATTAAGTTGCTTGACCATGCTGTAGGTCATGTTAGTGTACATGCAATGTGCACTGGACAGAGGTTGCTGTGTGGTTCTGTGATTGAACAAAGATGTAGTGTAATTTATTATCCAACAGTCTTACCTCAGCCTTTAGGCAAGGCATATGAGTTGACCGGTTATCAAGTAAACGCACTTATCACAACAGGTTGTGGTTTTAACCACGCACTGCTACTGACTGTCACGAGATGCAACATGAAATACCTATATTACCAGTATACATAACTGACATTATTTGGTGTTAAGTCATCAAATTAACTGAGTGGTCCATTAATTCTAAGTTTTTGCTTCTCTGGTATAGTTGTTTATAGGACATTACTTTAATGTCAACATTTAGCTATGTTGTAGTACAGGACACTAAGATGGAACACTTAGTTTTTATTTAGAGGACTTGA
This sequence comes from Oncorhynchus masou masou, assembly GCF_036934945.1. Classification (NCBI taxonomy): domain Eukaryota; kingdom Metazoa; phylum Chordata; class Actinopteri; order Salmoniformes; family Salmonidae; genus Oncorhynchus; species Oncorhynchus masou. The sequence goes on along the minus strand of NC_088235.1, from coordinate 79,203,735 downwards.
TGTTGGGAACAACTCAATCATTTGACATTCATGTTGACCCAAAAAAGGCATCAACTTAAATGAGACCACGGAACGGGCATTTATACTTGAGTTTACTTATCCGTCTAGTTGATGCTACAACTTAACATGCATGATTTCGCGACCATTGACCGATTAAAAGCAAGTCGAGTTGAATTGATATGCTGGGTCAGATGGCGTGTGCCTACTTAATATTAATAAGATGGGCGTAACCGCAAAGGTCTCATCGATACATAAACCAGGAGGCCCCGCAACTCATTCGTTCCCATCTACTGCAGGTCGGTCGGAAGAGTCACGGTTTTTGTCGGCGGTAAGCGCTTGTAATAGCCTTTTGTTTAGACTTTTAAGTTGGGGACAGTAACAAGATGGTGTCGCGGTAAATTAGGGTCTGACACCCGATAAGTCTGAACGTGGCTATATATGTAACTAGTAGTTAGTCTACAATAACATTCATGTTTGTAAATTTAATTCAAAGTCAATGTATGGACAATTATATTGTGGTGGCATGCGAAAGTCCCCCTTTCTTGCATTCGTCGTTAAAGCAAGGCAATGCCAACCATTTTACTCTGCGAGCGCGCTCACTAGTCGATGCAATGACGCAGTGATGGCTGGCTACCAGGGGCTTCCATTACATTACTATAGCACTATTGTAAAGGCCGTTGTGGTTTAGCTGGACAATGTTGAACAAAGGCAGTTGAATCTAGCTAGGCATAGTACACATGGGGGCGGGAATTACATTGTGTACATACACGAGTTGGCTAGTTTACTGATTCAAATAAACAAAATGGCACCACGGTCATCTGCTTGTCCAGCGAGGCGTGCTTTTTGTGAGAACGTACATTTCATAGGACTACGGTCTATAGGAAAGGGAAGACGGCAGAACTAGCTAGTTACCGGGGGCAGGATGATCTTGGGCCTTTCCGACGTAAACCCCCATACACGTTTGTGCTTCTCTCGCTCGATTATCTCAAACTCTGCCAGGATCTCGCTGACTTTTTTATTTTCGCAATACAAAATACTTTATTAAATCAAGCCATCAACTGTTAGCTAGAATGTAATTTTATTACTGCGTGTATTTGCACCACTGCAAGAATAGAACATGAACAGGTGTTTGGATCCAAAAATAACCTGCTACTAGTTAACAATCTGAACCACATAATAAACATGTTATTCTCTTCTACAGTGGTTAAAAGGAAGGATGTCTGACGAAGGGAAGCTTTTTGTGGGTGGCCTGAGCTTTGACACTAATGAACAGTCATTAGAAGATGTGTTCTCCAAATATGGGCAAATATCTGAAGGTAACTAACTGTTTGATATTGGGTGCACTGTAATTCTTTATTTGGGCATGTGGTCTGCTATTTGAAAATGGTTTGAATGTCTATGGTCTAACTTTTAAAATTGTTTTTCCTCTGTCTAGTTGTTGTAATTAAAGACAGGGAAACTCAGAGGTCCAGGGGCTTTGGTTTCGTCACCTTTGAGAACCCGGATGAGGCCAAGGATGCTATGCTGGCCATGAACGGCAAGGTGACAAATTAAACGGGGGGGACACTCGACCCAAACTACTACAGACCTATAACCTACCCTGCCTTTCTAAGGTCTTCGAAAGCCAAGTCAACAAACCGATTACCGACCATTTCAAATCCCACTATACCTTCTCCGCTATGCAATCTGGTTTCAGAGCTGGTCATGGGTGCACCTCAGCCACGCATGGTCCTAAACGATATCTTAACCGCCATCGATAAGAAACAATACTGTGCAGTCGTATTCATTGACCTGGCCAGGGCTTTCGACTCTGTCAATCACCACATCCTCATCGGCAGACTCGACAGCCTTGGTTTCTCAAATGATTGCCTCGCCTGGTTCACCAACTACTTCTCTGATAGAGTTCAGTGTGTCAAATCGGAGGGTCTGTTGTACGGGTCTCTGGCAGTCTCTATGGGGGTGCCACAGGGTTCAATTCTCGGACCGACTCCCTTCTCTGTATACATCAATGATGTCGCTCTTGCTGCTGGTGAGTCTCTGATCCACCTCTACGCAGACGACACCATTCTGTATACTTCTGGCCCTTCTTTGGACACTGTTAACAACCCTCCAGGTGAGCTTCAATGCCATACAACTCTCCTTCTGTGGCCTCAAACTGCTCTTAAATACAAGTAAAACTAAATGCATGCTCTTCAACCGATTGCTACCTGCCCTGTCCAACATCACTACTCTGGACGGCTCTGACTTATAGAATATGTGGACAACTACAAATACCTAGGTGTCTTGTTAGACTGTAAACTCTCCTTCCAGATTCAGAATTGGCTTCCTATTTCACAACAAAGCATTCTTCACTCATGCTGCCAAACATACCCTTGTAAAACTGACCATCCTACCAACCCTTGACTTCGGCCATGTCTTTTACAAAATAGTCTCTAATACCTTACTCAATAAATTGGATGCAGTCTATCACAGTGCCATCCGTTTTGTCACCAAAGCCCCATATACTACCCACCACTGCGACCTGTACGCTCTCGTTGGCTGGCCCTCGCTTCACACTCGTCGCCAAACCCACTGGCTACAGGTATTCTACAAGACCCTGCTTGGTAAAGTCCCCCCTTATCTCAGCTCGCGTGTCACCATAGCAGCATCCACCTGTAGCACGCGCTCCAGCAGGTATATCTCTGGTCACCCCCAAAACCAATTCTTCCTTTGGCTTAAAGCTAGTGAGGGAGATAAGTGTTTCCAGTTTCAGAGATTTTTGTAGTTCGTCCAGTCATTGGCAACAGAGAACAGGAAAGAGAGGCCTCTTTCCTGTTCTCTGTTGCCAATGACTGGACGAACTACAAAAATCTCTGAAACTGGAAACACTTATCTCCCTCACTAGCTTTAAGCACCAGCTGTCAGAGCAGCTCACAGATTACTGCACCTGTACATAGCCCATCTATAATTTAACCCAAACTACCTCTCCCCCTACTGTATTTATTTATTTTTGCTCCTTTGCACCCCATTATTTCTATCTCTACTTTGCACATTCTTCCACTGCAAATCTACCATTCCAGTGTTTTACTTGCTATATTGTATTTACTTTGCCACCATGGCCTTTTTTTGCCTTCACCTCCCTTATCTCACCTCACTTGCTCACATTGTGTATACACTTATTTTTCTACTGTATTATTGACTGTTTGTTTTACTCGATGTGTAACTCTGTGTCGTTGTATGTGTCGAACTGCTTTGCTTTATCTTGGCCAGGTCGCAATTGTAAATGAGAACTTGTTCTCAACTTGCCTACCTGGTTAAATAAAGGTGAAATAAATAAAAACCTAAACTCTGCCCCGGAACACAACTCTTTGACTGTTCAATGATGATCTTAATGGTGTATTATCTTCCCACCCAACCTTATCTGTGTCAGTCACTTGACGGCAGACAGATCCGTGTCGACCAGGCTGGCAAGTCTGGTGGTGGTGGCAGGTCCGGGGGCGGATTCCGAGGGGGCTCGTCGGGTGGCAGAGGTGGTGGAGGAGGATACTTCCGTGGAGGCAGAGGTGGTGGTGGTGGAAGAGGTGGGCGTGGCTTCTCACGAGGCAAGTTTGTTGTTTTCTATCCTCCAGCATCCAGTTTCCCTCCCATGTTTGCCTTGGAGTGACTGACAGACACCCCAGTCCCAACCCTACAAAGATGTCCTCACACCTTCGCTAGCCTGGGATTCTGTGACTTGCAGAACTAACCAGAAGTAGTCAGTGTGTGCACCCCGTGCTCTGACCCTCCCCTCTGGTCCCTCATCCTTAATAACCACTCTTATCCCACTGGGCAAAAATGGATTGAATTAATGTTTCCACATCAAATAATAATTGTTGAATCAATGTAGAAAACTGATTGGATTTGAAAAAGGTAATCAGCCTGGATTTTGTCATAAAAAATCCAATGACATGGTGAATCTTTTGTTGTTGATTTTATATTAGTTAACAACTCAACCTACTGTAAGTCAAAACTAGAAGTTGAACTGATGCCTGTGCCCAGTGGGTTGTCCTCGTGTCTTGTTTTTGTTTTGCAGTGACTGTTGCCGTTGTCTGGTAGCCGTAGAGGTTTGATTGAACCATCTCTTAGCCTAGCGATAGCATGTCAACACTAAAGTGTCCAATATTCTCTTATCAACTAATTGAACCATAATATGAACACCGTACATGTTTAGTCCACCTTGAGGCAGCTGTTGACCACAAGTTCTATTACAGGTGGTGGGGAGCGGGGATATGGCGGTGGACGTTACGACAACAGAAGTGGTGGCTCATACGGATCAGACCGAGGCTACTACAACAAAGACAGGTGAATGATACACCACCTCAGATACATAGATGCTACATTTGCACATATATCTCTGTTAGACAATCGCTGGAATTTGAAAAGACAGGATTCTATAAATTAATCTTAACACATTTCAAGAAGCGTACGTGCCCACTTTTGATAATAAGCAAGCACTTTTTAGGAATTACTCAAATGCTCATCCAATTCTTGTTTACTGATGTACATTTCTTCTTCGGCCCACAGAGCGCAAGGAGGAGGATACGGAGATCGTTCTGGAGGTTCGTATAGAGATCGCTATGGCGAGGCTTCTTATAAGCTTACACAAGTGTAGTGAGTCAGGATAGGCGGCCAATCCGGTGCCTGGACAGCCACATCACTGCAAGCTGCCATAGATATGTATTCGGCCAATCGACACCAGAGCTTTGGCAGGTCCTTGACCTGTATAGTCGCTTGATGGACTTCAATCAGACTGGGTTCGCCCCCTCTAGTGTTGGGGCCAACCGATGGATGAAAATATCCATTAAAGTAATGAAATAAGTCATTTTTTCAAAGCTTTCCTTTAGTCATATGTAATGGAGAAACAGGTTCCCTATTCCCATTCTTGCCTCACTGTATTAAGAAATACACCCTCCCAAGTTACACTTTTGTCTTTCACAATATGCACTATATAATACATCTTAAAAAAGGGTTGCAAATGAACCCAGTGGTGGGTTCACTGGGCATTTCCAACGAACAAATGCCCTACCTGGTTAGTATTGTAAAATGAGTCATTGGTGCTCATTAAAGGTATGTAGTATATTGAAAGACCCAAGATGCCACTTTAGCTCAGCGTCCATTCCTTTAGGGAGTAGCAGTGGAAGAGAGGGTCTGCAGATGGGCCTTAGTGTACTTGTTTCCCTCCTTGTTGGAGAGCCTGGGACTTCGTCATTAACCACTGGGCTTTCTCTTCTCTGAACAGGCGGTGCTGTTCTCTGGTGCACAGTGAGGCTGCCTCCTGTAGTTGAAATATGTTGAACTGAAGAAACAATATGTTGATGCCCCAGTTTAGCACTGCAAAAAGCCAAGGTAGGCTCTCGGTCTGCAACCGTCTTGGCGCGAGCTGTCAGGGGTTATAGCATTAGCTCTCTACTTCCTGCTTTTCTTGTCATAAGCTTTTTCTGTCTTGCAGCAGCTTGTTTGTAGAGGTATATTTTACTTTTCTTCTTTACCTTGCAGTACTAGGATCTGCATACACAGTGGAGTCAGTCACCTTTCTGGTTGATGTCCTATCTGTCTGCTTTTGTTTAGTTCTTCAAAAACAAAATCTGTCCATGGAATATACCAAGGTAATATTGCTTTTGTGGAGCGACTGTGTTTTCTGAATGGAAACAATGAGTTTATACTCGGATGGCCTGCCTTCAGATGTCTCTGTCACAGTGCCGTTCACACCAGCATAAATTGCTACCAAATCTTAAGTATCTTCAAAAGAGATTAGCGTTCAGTAGCAGCAGGGCCCCTTTCGAAAGACGAGACTCATACCTTCCACAGAATCATGGTAACCTGTGTGTTTTCCGACTTCCTCTACAGGTGACGAGGGCGGCTGGTAGGACGGAGACGACCGGATTTCCTGTCGTCTGGGCACGGCGCCTGGCATGGCCTGGTCCCAGCCCAGGGCCTGCTGCTCCGCAACACTTTAAATCTTCTGAAACCGACCATGTAGATAAGAGCAGTCCTGGATAAGTGCGGGGAGGGCTGGCTCGCACTCCGAGCCTCCCACCACTGGTCTATTCCAAGTTTTTTGTGTTTTAACTTTCTGATTCTCCTTATTTGTTATTGAAAACTGCAGAGAACTACTTTTTTATTTAGTTTTTGTGGGTAGCTCGAAAGAGCAAGGCTCGTGCTTTAGGCCGTTTCCTCACTTTGGTCCGTGCACGCAAAGAGGCACAACCTAAAAGACAAGGAATATATCTTGGATAGATAATGTTAACGCTTTTGTAGTTTTAACTCTGCTTTGTAACAAAGTACAAAAATGCTTGCACTTATTTTGTTTATGATTGACTGTTTTGCCAACTGATAATGGTGATGAGCCTGAATGAGGTAAATGCACACAAAGGTCTGAAATGATCACCACCATGTCTGCGCTGTTCTTCCTGACTGAGAGAGGAGAGTATGAGTAGAGACGTTCTCTAATCGACTGGGCTTGCTAGGATCTCTGTGGGTTCCGGTAAATGAGAACTTACTCATTGGTTTTCTGGAGCACTGACCTGTTGCTTGACTGTCCTGTCTATGGCAGGTTCTTGTCTAATTTATTTTGGTTTCTACTGAGAATGTTTTTTATTTTATTAGCTGCACATTTTAAATAAGGAATGTTTTTTTGTGTGTATCTGAGTCACACAATGGTTTCAAGTACACACAGCGCTGAATTAATGTGAAGCGGGACAGTTCTACTACTTGCAAGCTCTTTTCAACAAACATACTTTCTACGAGGATACAAATAGTGATTTCACAACTGTTCTCGTCATAGCATCAGATTGGTTTTGTATTAGATTTTTTTAAGCGTTCTGTATCTTCATGGTTGTATTTTTCCTAAATAAAAAAACATTTACAAATCTGTTGCTGGTTTGGTCAGGTTTCATTACATATGCATATCCATAATCTAGTCATCTGCAAGTGTTTAAAAAATTAGGTGACTTAATAGCTATACACTCAGTGGCTGGTTCATTAGGTAAACCACCCCATTCACAAAAATGGTTTGCTCTTACATATAGTGAGTCATGTGGCTTGCTTTATAAAGCAGGCATTGAGGCATTCAGTTACTGTTCAATTGAAAGTTAGAATGGGCAAAACGAGTAACCTGAGTGTGGTATGATCATCGGTGCAAGAGCGTCTGCTAAATGACTTAAATGTAAATGTGTGCGGTTTCCAGCATCTCAAACATCTGGCCTATTCACGCATGTCTAGGATTTACTGAGAATGGTGTGACAAACTAAAAACATGCAGTCCTGTGGAGGAAAACAGCTTGATGATGAGAGGTGAATGGCCAGAACCGTGCAAGCAAACAGGAGGGCCGCAAATAACGCCGCAGAACAGCGTCTCGGAACACAACTCGTCAGTCCTGGTCACTGATGGGCTATTGCAGCAGATGACCTCAACGGTACAGACTGGTGTGGATGTTTTCCTGGCATACGTTAAGTCCCTTGATAACAAATGAGCATGTTTCCATGCCCCAAAGAATTCAGGCTGTTCTGGATGACCGGTACTAGATGTGTGTACCTAATAAACGTACCACTGAGTACTTGAGATTCTATTGAAAGGAGTATCTGGGTAGAAGTGTGTGTGAATATATAAATCATTTTTTTAAAGGTACTCACATGCTAATGAATAAATAGAAGTCATGCTAGCTATTGGAATATCCAGGCAAGAGTTAATTATTTTCTGGAAAGTCACGTGAAATGTAGTAGTTCCCTGTTGGAGGGTTTATAGGCCATGCATGTATAAAATAATTCCAGCAGAGGGGGCTGTTGTCCTGTAATCTATTCCATGTGTAGACAAAACTACCTTGGAACTCAAAGAGTATTCTGTCGAACTGAGGTCCCGATCAAACCAATGATTCACCAGTATTCAACAGATCGAGCCTGGCATGCCAGGGCTGATAACGGGGATAATATTATGTAGGTCGGTTGGAATGCTATCATGCTCCATTGAACCACATTGATATTTGACTTTTCTGCTGTTATATCGCTTCTGTTTGCCACAGTATTAGCGATCTTATCGTTAGGCCTATGTAAACAAGTCACGAGAGAAGTTGCTTCATTTATTGCAATTCATTTTGTCCTTGGAATACATCCCAGACTGTTTTGAAGTTCCAATATGTTTTTTAAAATCTCAATATCAAATCACTTCTGGGTAACAATTAAAGGGATAATCCACCCCCAGAAATACAAATCACAAAACTCCTGTCAATTTGGTGCTAGCCTATGTTCTATCATTGGGTAAAATACACATTTTCCCCATGATTTAACTTGTGGTCCATCTGTGAAATCAGGTGTATTATAAAACATCTAATATAATCTTTAAGATCAAATGGATACAAAACTATTTAAAAAATAAGGATTGCATTTGGAATATAATCCCTTATTTAATATTCCAACAGATTGGTGGTCTAGAATTCTTACTCAAATGCAACTTTGATGTGGGTAAAATCCCTATTAAGCTTGCAAACTTTCATAAACAAGTACTTCTAACTTGGAAACTCATGTACAAACACAATTTTTCCCCACATAGTTATACAATCTGGAGTAATAAAGACATAAAATACAAAAACAAGTCTTTGTTTTTCCAGAACTGGTTTGACAACATTATCTGGGTTAAACAATTATTGAATAATAATGATTTTATTCTATATGATTATCCAGAATTCATGAGATCACACAATGTTATATTTACTCCCGAGGAGTATCAAATTGCACTTTATTAGATATACTATATTTGCCAGACAACAAGACTTTGTTCCAGTTCACTTGTCCTAGGGCTGCATTCCATTACATCTAATAAGGTGCAATAAGTATCATACAAACTCATTCATAGAATCTACCCTGTAAAGACCTTTATTATACACAGATTTAAAATAGCTATTGATAACAAGTTGTATTTTGTGGTTGTGACCCAGAAACTCTTGACCATTTATTTTGGGACTGTTCTAGTTAGATTTTATTTGAAAAGAAACGACTATTAATGTTAATCTGAGAGACTCTGATATTATGTTTTGTTTTGATCCAAATTATATGGACCCTGATTTAAGTTTCATTGTTAGTTTGTTTATTTTTCATGGAAGATTCTTTATCCATAAAATGAAGTGGGCAGAGAACAAACCCATCTTCACATTATTTAAGATAGAATGTGAATATTATTTTAAAATGATCAGTAAATGTAAAAACAAAAAAGCAATGTGCACCATAAAAGTGTTTGACAAATTTATAAAATGTATTCGATATGTAATACCCCTGTCTGTTAGGTTTATGTGCTATTGTTTGTATATTTCTGTTTTTTTGTGTTCAAAATGTAAAAATAAAAACATTTAAAAAAATCTAAATATATATATTAACAAATACAAAAAAGTACAAATTTTAAAAAAAACCTGTGAAATCAGGAAATCGTGTAGGAATGCGTCATAGATACATGGTTCTCTTCACTGGAAATAGAGGATAACATGCTATCACATTTCATAAAGCTTTTAAAACAATTACATGCACTCCAGATCGCCAAATCAACCAATATATGGTATGGGCATATGTGTCTATAACACATCCATCCGTTTATATCATTATGACAAAGTATATATTTCGCTTAGATGTGCTCAATCAATTATTCAACTCAGTTTTTCCTTCTCGCTATGCGCCTTGTGGGAAACATAGGAAAGGCAATTGTTGCCATAGCAACGTCATCTGCCCTTGCTCTGGGCCATTTTTATTGTGCCTCAGTGCTCCAGGCAGAGATAATTGCAGGTTGAATTCGGTGAAATAGACTCCTAAATTGATAGTGCAGTTTAAGCGATTTTACAGCTAGCTAGTTAATTCACATGCTGATATTGACTTTGGTATTGTACGTTTGCTAGCTTAGCTACCTAGACAGCCCAGAGAGAGTATTGCATTGTGGGTTTTGTAGTCATTTAAAAAAAAGCTTCAACAGATTTCCACAACGATTTTCTCATGTTGCTACCATACTTATTATAATGAGAAGACAAAACATTTGTTCACCAAAAATATTGTTTTCACATATTAGTGTTATTTAACACTGTTAATCATGGGCATTTGTGGTTTGGGGTGGATACCCTTTAAGTACCTGTTTTCAATTAAAATGGTCAAAAAATGACAAAAATAGCATCTTAGCAAATAACAGTTTCTCAAGCAAGAATTTTACTAGGACTGTCTGGGAGTCTGAGTGGGGAGGGGAAAACTGAAAACTAACTGTTATTGGCAGAGAGGTTTGGAACTCTTTTCTTATGGATCTATTAACTAACTGATGTCACCAGGCAGGCTGAAATTTCAGGCAGCCTTTTCAAACAGCTCTCACACGAAAAGGGCATTATCATAATTTTCACAATTTCACAGTATTATTCAAATCTCATAGTGTGGAAATATATATAAAACACAATAAATCACGTTTTGCACTGCACTGGGCCTTTAATGTATTTTACATGGACTGTATGTTATTCAGATGTGCACAAGGGGGCAGTCTTGTTAAGATTTTTTTTATGCTCGATGTCTTTTACTGCTCATATATTTTCAATATAGCCTACTCCAAAATGCAGTAAGCATTGTGTGATTGCCTCACTGTTTAAAGGACAACTTGATCAAAGCACCTCTTCTCAGTTTGCTCATATTGATATTCACAAAATAAATGTGTTCAATAACATCAACTCTCTATGTATTTAATCCCATGATTCACAATTTAAAATTTAAAACAGCTGCAGCACAGAACAGGACTTGAAAGCATTGTTTGACAGATGGAAATTCAGAGGCTTCAACACAGAACAAGGAGGTTATACTAACAATCTTTGGCTTACTGCATGAAGGCACACAGACATTAACCAGCACCGTTAAATCAATCAGAAAGCATCATAAACACATTTAGATTCTGCAGTATCATAATCATGCTTCTAGGGACCTGGGTGAACAAGTGAACAAACTGTAGAGGTTTCTGGTCAGTGTCGTATCAATTGTTCATGGTGTTGGTGATCCAGTCCAGGTAGTCAGGGATGCGCGTGTAAATGTAGAGTTTGTCTATAGAGCAGGACACCACCCCATAGGCCACACCGTTACAGACCAATGGACTTCCGGAGTCTCCCTGGAAATAACACATGGTGACCACGATACTGACCAAATGAACAGGCACATTTCACTTGGAATGATTCATGCCATCCATCAAGGTGGAAGTATTGTTTTCTTTCTTTACTCCCATGTTCTTTCCCCTGCAAAATGACATACTTTAAGACACCACTTACCTGAGCAGGTCCATTTAGTCCTGAAGAGCAGAACGCATGGTTGTCTGAGCATACTTGACTCGCAACCAGTGTCACGTTGAGGTCCAGTAGCACAGAGGATCCTTTGTTTACTCCCCTGATATTGAAGCCCCAGCCTGACACCAGACAGTCCTTGGGCACCTCCTCATCTTCTGTCTGCGGGAGGCCAATGGGTCTCACACGGTCGGTGACAAGCACATTCTTCTCCAGCTGGGAGGCAGAAAGAGTGGGGATGTCAAATGTTACAACTTACAACCTTAGATGTTCTATAACCTACCTTAATAGTGGTAAACTAATAATTATTATTTGTTGTGACATGTCTGATACAAAGAGATTGCATACTTTGACATTGTAGTCACATCAACATGAATTGCACAATTAAACATAAAAACAGTGTGTGTAACTTTAGGTCCTAACTAGGGGATTTACCTTGAGTAGCATGATATCATTATCATGTTCTTCATTATCATAATGTGGATGTGGAAATGCCTGTTTCACAAACATTTCCTGAGCGCTTTCCTGTTGCACGTTGTGGACTCCCAGCTTGACCTTAATGGATCTGTAACATACACAGACACAAGGTAATACAATATACTGTGGTCTTACACATATCTGCAGCAGGCAGTAGTGGGTTAATCACAGAGGCTGATTGAAAACATAATGTTAATCTATGTCATGTCAATCTACAGTATATTCTTGCACTCCCCTTTGTTTAGCATGTGGCTTGACATTTCAACAGTCTGCAATACATCTTAATGGTGCGTGATCCAATGTACTGGTAGGTTTTTCATACTGGACCTTTGTTTGGCTATTGGAGCTCTTAGCCCTGGGCTAAGCTGTGTTTCACATCTAAATTCTCCAAAGGGGACGTTAGAAATGCATCATGTCAAAATGTGTAAATGCAAAATTAGTAAGAGCTGTGTGAAACATGGGGTATCGTAGGATAGCCCTAGCCTAAAAACAGTAAAAAAAATATTCAGGTGTGAAAAACCTGGTGGCCTATTAAAATGTCCTTTTAATAGGTGGGATTGCAATAAATATCAGTGTTTGACTAGCAATAATTTTGCACTTGTTTTGGCTGAAATCTAATTTCCTGCATATATAAGATAGGAAAGAGAAACAGTTGCATGATTTATAGGGCAGACAATGGCTTATATCTCCCCATATGTTTGCCCCTGGTATTCTCTCACTAGATAAGCGGACATTACTGACCTCCCATTGCAGTGGGCAGCAGTCATCACAAAGTCCTCTCTCACTAGAAAGCCAGCACAGTTTTTGGGCTTCAGGATGTTGGTGGTAGCCCTCTCCAGGAGGACCATGTAGGGTCTACTGTAAGGCACGGTCTCCTTGCCCCCATAGATGCGCCCTGCATGCACTGTGACAGCACCAAAAATCAGGACACACAATATTTAACGATAGATGTGCATTTTTCATCTTACCCTCATAAAGGTTATGCAATACTTGATGTACACCCCCCTCCATATCTATTTGGACATTGAAGCTAACATTTCAAATTTGGCTCTGTACTCCGGTATTTTGGATTTAAGGAGACAGCCCAGAATGTCACCTTTTATTCAAGGGTATTTTCAGACATATCTGCTTTACCATTTAGAAATGAAAGAACTTTATATATCTAGTCCCTCATGATCTTTGTCCCTCTGTAACTTTCTAACTTTTTCTCATTCGCAATTCATTTGTGATTACTCATAATCATGGTAGCATCTACATAAAGGTAGATGTGTTCAGAAACTATTCTAACTTAAAATAAAAGTGACTCAATACATTACTAACCATTCACTTCCTGTTGCACAAAACATAATCCGAAACACAACCAAAACAAGCTGTAAAAGCATCCAAAAAGTTTGTAAAGCCAAAAGCTTGATGTAGTCATTGTGTGCAAGGAATATGGGACCTACCAAACTTTTAACTACTTAATACACTATAAGTGAATTTGTCCAAATACTGATGGGGGTACTAGATACAGTCGAAGGTTTACATACACCTTAGCCAAATACATTTAAACTCCGTTTTTCACAATTCCTGACATTTAATCCTAGTAAAAAAATCCCTGTCTTTGGTGAGTTAGGATCACACTTTATTTTAAGAATGTGAAATGTCAGAATAATAGTAGAGAGAATGATTTCTTTCAGCTTTTATTTATTTCATCACATTCCCAGTGGGTCAGAAGTTTACATACACTCAATTAGCATTTGGTAGCATTGCCTTTAAATTGTTTAACTTGGGTCAAACGTTTTGGGTAGCCTTCCCCAAGCTTCCCACAATAAGTTGGGTGACATTTGAACCATTCCTCCTGACAGAGCTGGTGTAACTGAGTCAGGTTTGTAGGCCTCCTTGCTCGCACACACTTTTTTCAGATCTGCCCACACATTATCTATAGGATTGAGGTCAGGGCTTTGTGATGGCCACTCCAATACCTTGACTTTGTTGTCCTTAAGCCATTTTGCCACATCTTTGGAAGTATGCTTGGGGTCATTGTCCATTTGGAAGACTCATTTGCGACCTAGCTTTAACTTCCTGACTGATGTCTTGAGATGTTGCTTCAATATGTCCACAATTTCCATCCTCATGATGCCATCTATTTTGTGAAGTGCACCAGTCCCTCCTGCAGCAAAGCACCCCCACAACAAGATGTTGTCACCCCCGTGTGTCACGGTTGCGATGGTGTTCTTCGGATTGCAAGCCTCCCCCTTTTCCCACCAAACATAACAATGGTCATTATGGCCAAACAGTTCTACATTTCTCAGAAAAGTACGATCTTTGTCCCCATGTGCAGTTGCAAACCGTAGTCTGGCTTTTTTATGACGGTTTTGGAGCAGTGGCTTCTTCCTGGCTGAGCGGCCTTTCAGGTTATGTGGATATAGGACTCATTTTACTGTGGATATGGATACTTTTGTACCTGTTTCTTCCAGCATCTTCAGAAGGTCCTTTGCTGTTGTTCTGGGATTGATTTGCACTTTGCACTTGCGGAGGTCTACCATTTTTTTCTTGGCTGATTTATTTTGATTTTCCCATAATGAAAAGCAAATAAGCAAGAGTTTGAAGAGGCCTTGAAATACATCCACAGGTACACCTCCAATTTACTCAAATTATGTCAATTAGCCTATCAGTAGCTTCTAAAGCCATGTCATCATTTTCTGGAATTTTCTAAGCTGTTTAAAGGCACAGTATACTTTGTGTATGCAAACGTATGAACCACTGGAATTGTAATACAGTGAATTATAAGTGAAATAATCTGTCTGTAAACAATTGTTGGAAAAATTGCTTGTGTCATTGTGGAGTTGTTGTAAAACGAGTTTTAATGACTCCAACCTAAGTGTATGTAAACTTCCGACCTCAACTGTAGATACATGTATTTCTTTTCTAAATGGTAAAACAGATATGTTTGGAAATATCCTTATTTAAAATATGACATTCTGTACTTTCACCTCATACCAAACATTTTGTCTCAAATCCAAAACGCTGGAGTATAGAACCATATTTAACATTTTGACTTTCTGTCCAAATACATATGGAGGGGAGCGCTTCAGCTGTCTTTTATCAACACTTTTCAGACACATTCTCTTACTGTACATTCCTTGAATTCCCTTCAGTACAAGTTTGGATTGGTAGTAGTAGACTGCAAAAGTACATCAAGACCCTGAATCAATACATACATTTAAAGTCTAGGTATTTGCTTTCTTTACCTTCGCTGTAGAAAATGAGCATTAGGACCAGAGTACCCAGGTTCAGTGGAATGTCCATAGTGAATGGAGTTCAGTTGAGCAATTGATGTGGTTGGAGACCTGTGAGAAATGTCCTTCAGTCTCTTACTACACTCCAGCTTTAAATAGGCCTTGGGGGAGACAGACCAGGAACTAATCATCTATGCATATATTAGGAGCGATTGACACTGAGAGTGATGAATGACAGAGCTTAAACCCTTTCATGTTGTGTGCCTGTCATTTTTCCTGTTGTGTGCATCTTTCATTTAACATTGGTTGTGCATGTAGCCTACTGCCTCTGAACCACTACAAGCAAGACATAAATATTTGAAATGCTGATACTATAGCTAGGCTAGTTGTTGTGGACTATAGGGGTCTTTCGGGAATATCATGGGACTGAAAGGAAAGAACACAGACACATGGATTCTTTTTGAGAACTATTGTCTGCTGTAACGAGAGAAGACCCTTGCGGGTGACATTGAACAAATATCCTATGATGATGATTTATGTTTTGATAGGTTTATACGATGTGAAAAGCCACTTCTAGTGTGTGACCCAAGGCTGACTTATAATTGAGTCTACTGGTGCATCCTTTAGCATAAATCAGGCCATTTGGCCGACTGTGATCCAAATACATCCGTCATAATTTACCATTCAATGTCTCTGAGGTAGAAGCAGCAGACAGCTTTGAAGATTCCCATTCCCTGTTCAAAGTCATGGCTCTTGTAAGAGCCTCTTTGTCTGCCATCGGGCTCCAGAGGTAACGCTATTTCAACGTAACCCCAGTCAAAAGAGAGTGTATCGAAATAGGATTGGTTTGATATAAGGGTTACTTATACCAAGTGCTTTCTGATCTGGGTCATTTGTTTGGTATGAAGAAGGCATTAGTCCTTTAGGAGGAAATCAAGAGGATCAAGTGACTCTCTTACAGTATATTATATTAACATGCACAGACAACAGTGAGCATCACGGTCAGTCATTCTACTTCCAACCAGAAATCCAAATAAAATTATACCACTATTAGAAATATTAATGGATGGCATAAATCAAACGCAGTTAATGATGCATCTTGGGGAAAGTAAAGGAGAAGCTGACTTGAAAGGTATGGGTACCCTCGGTCGTAAAATACCAGCTCAACATCGTTATTCTCTTTGAAAATAATATTTGAAGGATGTTACATTTATTCAAGTGGAAAAATTATTTTAGATTGGAATTAAACTTCAGGGTCAATGATTGGACCACGGACTGTCACACAAGTATCAGAGCTGCCTCATGGATTTAAGTCTAGATCACTTTTAGGAATGTCCATTAATCTCACACATTTTGCATTTTCCCCATTAGCGTGGTGCAATTTGTTTCCAATTGCTTCAGTTGATTTTAGTTCATAACATAACAATAGCAGGGTATTACTAGTATTACCATTTGCCAGAAAAGCAATGAAACAGTTGGCTCCTCTTCTCTCTGTGACCCATGTGAACATATCTATTATTGTACTGTCTCTCACACCCACACACAGGGATGCTGAAGCTGCTTCTGGTTGCCATGCAAATCTAAACCAAAGGTCTGTTTTTCAAACCACATGAACCTCCTTTCTCCCTAAGTGACCCTCCTGTTAAGCTGTTCCAGATACCTTTATGAGATGTATAAAACCTATCAACCAGAAATGCATAAACAAAATGTGATTTGGTAACAACCTATTTCCCTTGGCTGAAAAGGGTACCCATTTGTTTCTGGTATGCAAATAAACTGACCGCATAGCCCCAGGTATGTCTATTACATACCTTCCAGAGTCTAGACTGAATAATACTCCCTTTCATACCTGAGCCACAAGCTTTTTATTTTAATTGTTTGGAATAATGTGCAACAGTGAATTTTGTGAGGAGAAAAGTGGCAGGGAGAAGTGAATGGGCTCTGGGAGCTGTGTGATGGCGTAATGGGAATCACAGGAGGAGGCAGAGAGGAGCTGGACAAAGAGGCAGCCCAGCAGGAGAGGCCTTCACCGTCAGCCTGTCAGCTTTATTGGAACCGCGGGGGTTGAGCTCCGCCTGGTTTAGCCATTGGCCATTGAGGTAGAAAGCGGGGGGAAGTAGTTACAGTCGTAAAAAGTCCATAAATCATGTTGCAAATTACATGTTTATTAAGAAGAAAACAAAACGACAACACTAAAATGAGGACCAAAAAAACGGACATTCCTTGACCATCTTATTGAAATCACATATGTGGTTGGCAGGGGATTCATTCCTGGCCCACTGTAGAGTTGTGGATGTGGCATTATCTCTGTAGTATGATCATGTTATAAAGAGGGCTACACCCAGAAACACATGGATCTGTGTGCCGACGACACGACGGTGGTTGATCACCGAAGACGATGAGACAGCCTATAGCGAGGAGGTCAGAGACCTGGCAGTGCGGTGCCAGGACAACAACCTCTCCCTCAATATCAGCAAGACGAAGGAGCTGATCGTGGACTACAGGAAACGGAGGGCTGAGCCCGCTCCCGTTCACATCGACGGGGCTGTAGTGGAGCCGGTCGCGAGCTTCAATTTCCTCTGTGTCCACGTCACTAAGTTCTTACATGGTCCACACACAGCAACACAGATGTGAAGAGGGCACGACAACGCCTCTTCCCTCTCCAAAGGAAATTGTTTTGGGGCATTGGCCCTCAGATCCTCAAAAAGTTCCACAGCATTGAGAGCATCTTGACTGGCTGCATCCCCGCAACTTCTTGGCATCCGACTACAAGGCGCTACAGACGGTAGTGCGTACGGCCCAGTACACCAGGACCTCTATATCAGGTGGTGTCAGAGGAAGGCCCTAAACCTTTTCTAAAACTCCAGCCACCCAATTCATAGACTGTTTTCTTTGCTATACCGCACGGCAAACGGTACCGAAGCACCAAGTCTGGAACCAACAGGACACGGAACAGCTTCTACCCCCAAGGCATAAGACTGCTACATAGTTAGTTAAATAGTTAACCAAATAGCTACCCGGACCATCTGCATTGACCTTTTTTGCACTCATTGCATACGCTACTGCTACTGTTAATTATCTGTTACTTTATTCATAGTTATATTTGCATATCTACCTCAATGACCTCGTACCCCTGCACATCAACACAGTACTGGTACCCCGTGTATACAGCCAAGTTATCGTTACTCATTGTGAATTTATTAGTACTTTTATTATTACGTGTTTTACTTTTCTATTATTTCTCTATTTTATTTGTCTCTGCATTATTGGGAAGGGCCCGTAAGTAAACATTTCACTGTCGGTCTACACCTGTTGTTTACGAAGCATGTGACGAATAAAATGTGATTTGATTTGTGTTGATAGGATGGAGAGGTACTGAAGACTGACTTCCTGAGTCCTCCATCAGCTCAGTTCTGATTTGTCTGTCCAGATAACTAGCTACAATGCCTCCAGCCTCTGACTGACATCATGCCATGTTTATTATAGAAGTAATCCTTTAGCCACATGTCCATCGTGGCCTCTGAAGCGGCTCACATGACAGCTGAGTGGTCTATGGGACTCTTGGTTGAGAAAGTACAAATCAATAGACATAAAATCTGTAGGGGCTCCAGAGTGGCACAGCGGTCTAAGGCACTGCATCTCAGTGCTAGAGGCCTCACTACAGACACCCTGGTTCAATTCCAGGCTGTATTACAACCAGCCGTGATTGGTATTCCCATAGGGCGGCGCACAATTGGCTCAGCATCGTCCGGGTTTGGCCAGTGTAAGCCGTCTTTGTAAATAAGAATCTGACTTGCCTAGTTAAATAAAGGCTAAATATTTTTATTTTATTTTAATTAATAAAAAAATATATATCTAAAGTCTAGATGCTGTTCTTTAGATGAGGGGGGAAAAGACAACTTCAGTAAAACATTTTATAAGGCACATAAACTGATATATTGTTTCTAAAGTTTGGTGCTTCACAATTCCACAGATGTGTGTTTCAAAATCCCATTCACACTATCAACAATGAAAACTTTGTAAAAACCCAGTCGTATGAATTTGAGTGTTTTTTTCGAGGAGCAGGGTGAAATCAGGCCATAGTTATGCACGCATTGCCCTCTCTCACTCTCTGAGAGGAGAGCTGAAGAAGAAAGGCCCATGTTTGTTGGGGTCCCGCCGGGCCCTGGAAAAGGGCCCTGCCAAACAGATGCACACTAGGCCAGGGGAGAGAGAGAGGAGCCCAGAGCAGTAGCTCAACCCAACCACGGGACCAGGGGACGTGACTAATCCAGGGGACAGAGAGAGGAGCCCAGAGTAGTAGCTCACCCCAACCACGGGACCAGGGGACGTGACTAGTCCAGGGGACAGAGAGAGGAGCCCAGAGTAGTAGCTCACCCCAACCACGAGACCAGGGGACGTGACTAGGCCAGTGTTCCCAAATGGTCCCTTACCCCTTTCCACTTGCTGAGCCAATGAAAATGCTAGTTTAAGTAGGCTTACCCAAGGAGGAACTCATGCCTTTCCCCTGCATAGAGAACAAAAATGGGGGTGGATGCACTCCCTCTCTACACAATCATAGGTAAATTGCTATTTGTTTGACAGCCTGGACTATTTAGAGAGCCAGATGTTATGCTGTTAAGCTTCTTGGCAGACCTCTGTGTATGACTTCATCTGATGTTTTTCATAAGCTTCTTTATGACAGAATCAATAACAAAATATTAATGGTAATAGTAAATGGTAATAACATTTGACAGCTGGTCACCTGTGATTCTTTTCACCAAGTATCATGTCGAGACCGAGGCCAAGTGCACATCCTCTGCCCTCCTCACTCCATTCTATCATTGCTGTATGTTCCCAAAGATGACTCCTGCTGTACGAAAGTGCTTGGAACCGTTTCGAAAGCATACAATTAACAGTAGCATGCATTTTCTAATGAATGGTGAGACTGGTGAACCGTACTGTACTAAAAAACAAGTTATCTGATCAGGTGCTGATATCTGTATCGCTTCACGAGATATACATGTTTATTAAGGCCTTACTCCTCCTGTGACACAGACAAAAACAGTATCTATATCATCTGTCATGTAACCGCTATGCACACGGCTCAGTCCACTCAAACACAAATAGAATTTGTTTCAAAATGACATGTGTAAATTCTTTCTAACTATCGTTATGTTTACTATCTGACAGGACCACACAGCAAGCGATATACTGTACGTCCTGAACATCTTTAAGCATTTGGATGAGTAACACACTCAGGAAATGTGTCTTTGTGAAAGTCATGCACTTTAAACGTTTATCATGATGAGTTGACTGGCCACGCTTCAGCACGCAGTGTATCTTTACTGTGATTATTTACAAAAACTGGCAAGAACAGAAATTAAGTAAATAGTAAATAGAATTGGCAAAGGCGATAGGCCAAAAGCTTCATGGTGATTAACTAGCCCCTTCAACTGTCTGTGTGCCAGACCCTCTTGGCCAAGTCAGCTAGATGTATGCCTGTCGCCATGGTAACGCCACAAGGGTTGCCAAGGCACTAAGCGGATATTACCTGACATCCCACTGTCCAGCACTCAGCGTCTGATGAAAGTAAGACTTCATGCAAAAGTCTCTATCCTATTTACACAGCTGGAAATGTACTGGGGCTACTCAGGTAGCTCATGCTTTCCTACAGTTACTGAAGGCCAGGGAAATAGCAGAGATCCACCTGCGATTTCAATACATGATCTCCAAGTCACGGGTTAAAATGTTTTTTTTGTTGAACTAAATGTAGCTTTTATACTTGCAAATGATCTGTACATCAACACAATGAATGTGATTAGGGTTTCTTAACTGATGGAAGTCCATGGGGGGGGGGGGGGGGTGATGATGAGCTAATGTTGTTATTCATGTGGTTAAGACTAGAAAACCTGCCACTGCTCGTTCTCCTGCAGAGACACAGACACGCACTCTGACTAGAGTTTTAACTAACTTTAGCCCATGGCAGGGATATAGCTAGCTAAATAGTGCCTGGTGGGCTAGCTAGTTAGGCACCTTGTTTGGCTGGCTACATTAGCTAGCTAACGTTGCACCGTATCTCACCGTGGTGTAGTCGAACTTCCCCAATAGACGGTGACATGCTAGCGAATGTGCCTAATGTTAGCGACTAGTTCTAACTAGTGAACTTTAAATATCCCTTCCCTGATGGACTAGCTAGCATGTCACCACCTGTGGGGTCTGGGAAAAAGTCTGACTATATGTAACAGTATAATTTTAGACCGTCCCCTCGCCCATACTCGGGCGTGAACCAGGGACCCTCTGCACACATCAACAACAGTCACCCACGAAGCATTGTTTACCCATCGCTCCTCAAAAGCCGCAGCCCTTGCAGAGCAAGTGGAACTACTACTTCAAGGTCTCAGAGCACGTAACGTCACCGATTGAAACACTATTTAGCGCGCACCACCGCTAACTAAGCTAGCGTTTCACATCCGTTACATATACAAACAATGATTTAACGTAACTAGCTAGCTAAACGTTAAATAAATATCCGTGCCCTGTTGGGTTAACATTAGCTAGCATGTTACCACATTGAAAATGGTTACTACACGAACAGTGCGCTAGAAAATAACTCGCTGGCTAGCTAGCACACAATGGACTTGTAGGCTAAATGTTTTCCAATAAAAAACACATGGTTTTGTTCCACGAGTGCATCTGCTGTACATGACTAGTCAGATAACTCGTGAAGTCAGTTATACATGTCAGCATGGACGGAAATTAAGCTAGCCTGAGTCTGGTACTTTTCACACTCGGCTAGTAGACTATGTGCCAAACTAACCTGACACTGCAATGAAATGGCTAGTAGAAAATGTGCAAACTTGCCGGACACATCAGTGAAATTTTACCGCATGCCACAGATTTAGGAATTGAATGTGCTAGTAGAAATCGTGGTCAGTGCCCAAAATCCTTATGTTCCATCCCGGAATGAATCCTTATAACTGTTGGTCCTCCTCAGTGACCTCAAAGCTGAGTGTAGTATAGCTCATAGTGCAATACTTCACCTCTTTAAGCAAATAGTACCCTAGATTGTCCTGATCATGTAGTTGAACATTCCAGATAATGCCTCCATCGCAGCAGAAATATCCTAACCACATAGTAGGATTTTAGATGTGCAGATAGACCAAAGCCCAGCCTATTTTACTGTGGCTATGATCAAATCTGTGGGTTAAGGTATTTTTTATTTTATTTATTTATTAATTTTTACCCCCCTTTCTCCCCAATTTCGTGGTATCCAATTGTTAGTAATTACTATCTTGTCTCATCGCTACAACTACCGTACGGGCTCGGGAGAGACGAAGGTCGACAGCCATGTCGTCCTCCCAAACACACAACCCAACCAAGCCGCACTGCTTCTTAACACAGCGTGCCTCCAACCCTGAAGCCAGCCGCACCAATGTGTCGGAGGAAACACTGTGCACCTGGCTACCTTGGTTACCGGTCATACCTTCCCTAACCCAGACAGGAGGCGCAATATGAGTTTGTCAGAGGTCATCGCACTGAATGGGGATGGTGATGGAGTCTTTGTGGTCCACACAACGAGAAGTGACAGGTGTTCCAGTCATGTTGAGCTGACATTGGACCTGCTGCCAGTACGGATGATCTTCAGTATGTCCCTCCCTCCTTGATATCGAAATGGTTTGACGTCAGTGCTTCCTCAATGGTAATGTAACTTGCACCGTAGGGACACTTGACCTCCCCAACTGCTGTGGTGCCCACCAGGCACCCAGGATCCCAGGCCCTGTGACCCAAAGCCCTGACTCCTGCACATCCATCCCTGTAGCCATATTGAATGCCTTGATGCCCTCCTCTTCGATATCTGTATTCCACTTTACAGACAACACCCCATTCAACAATTGTGATCTGAGGACGCTTTTTAGCAGCGATGGAGTAATGCGCTTGGCCCTAACCACTGCTCCATAATTGCTGGTCGTCAACTTCCCTCTCCACACTTCTCCACTTTTAATGCTCTTATGCTCATCCTTGAAAATGTCAAAAGTTCTGAAATAGACACCGAAGTCGACATATTGTACAAACAATTATCTAGGCTAAGTAATACAACATCATTTTTTGATCTACTGCTCTGCTAACTAGCTAGCTAAAGTGTAGTCATTGGCTAGCTAAGACAGAGAAAGGGGACAGAAGAAGTTCAACACTTTATTAAATGAATTTCAATACAGCACATGGATTCATCATGGATTGGACACAGGTCTCTGATCACACTGGTGAACGGTAGCTTCCTGCAAGAATTTGTAGTCTTCCTGAGGTCTTGTCTGTTGCTAATCCAGCATTTCACTTTTTTTTAGTAAAGTGAGGCAAATATATTGTTGAAACTCACCCTGTCAGAGAGAGAATTACACGGTTATCAAAATGTCACGCCAAGGTAAGCCTACCCCAAACGCATACCTAGTTTGTAGTGTTTGTAAAATTCACAATGTGAAAAATGAATGGTGAAAAAACAATGGGAACCATTTCCGTGTTTGACTGCTAGGTTTTATTGGTATTATGACGTGTCTGATTGGTCAAAATGACTGAACAACCAGCATCACCTACCCTATTCCACATGAATCAGGGAACCCTGAAACATGCCCCATTCAAGAAATTTAGAACCAGGAACAGATATAGCCCTTGGTTCTCCCCAGACCTGACTGCCCTTAACCAACACAAAAACATCCTATGGCGTTCTGCATTAGCATCAAACAGCCCCCGTGATATGCAGCTGTTCAGGGAAGCTAGAAACCATTATATACAGGCAGTTAGAAAAGCCAAGGCTAGCTTTTTCAAGCAGAAATTTGCTTCCTGCAACACTAACTCAAAAAAATTCTGGGACACTGTAAAGTCCATGGAGAATAAGAACACCTCCTCCCAGCTGCCCACTGCACTGAAGATAGGAAAAAACACTGTCACCACTGATAAATCCACCATAATTGAGAATTTCAATAAGCATTTTTCTACGGCTGGCCATGCTTTCCACCTGGCTACTCCTACCCCGGTCAACAGCACTGTACCCCCCACAACAACTCGCCCAAGCCTTCCCCATTTCTCCTTCTCCCAAATCCGTTCAGCTGATGTTCTGAAAGAGCTGCAAAATATGGACCCCTACAAATCAGCCGGGCTAGACAATCTGGACCCATTCTTTCTAAAATTATCTGCCCCTATTACTAGCCTGTTCAACCTCTCTTTCGTGTTGTCTGAGATTCCCAAAGATTGGAAAGCAGCTGCGGTCATCCCCCTCTTCAAAGGGGGGGACACTCTTGACCCAAACTGCTACAGACCTATATCTATCCTACCATGCCTTTCTAAGGTCTTCGAAAGCCAAGTCAACAAACAGATTACTGACCATTTCGAATCTCACCATACCTTCTCTGCAATGCAATCTGGTTTCAGAGCTGGTCATGGGTGCACCTCAGCCATGCTCAAGGTCCTAAACGATATCTTAAACGCCATCGATAAGAAACATTACTGTGCAGCCATGTTCATTGATCTGGCCAAGGCTTTCGACTCTGTCAATCACCACATCCTCATCGGCAGACTCGACAGCCTTGGTTTCTCAAATGATTGCCTCGCCTGGTTCACCAACTACTTCTCTGATAGAGTTCAGTGTGTCAAATCGGAGGGTCTGCTGTCCGGACCTCTGGCAGTCTCTATGGGGGTGTCACAGGGTTCAATTCTTGGACCGACTCTCTTCACTGTACACATCAATGAGGTCGCTCTTGCTGCTGGTGAGTCTCTGATCCACCTCTACGCAGACGACACCATTCTGTATACTTCTGGCCCTTCTTTGGACACTGTGTTAACAACCCTCCAGGCAAGCTTCAATGCCATACAACTCTCCTTCCGTGGCCTCCAATTGCTCTTAAATACAAGTAAAACTAAATGCATGCTCTTCAACCGATCGCTATCCGCAACTGCCCGCCTGTCCAACATGACTACTCTGGACGGCTCTGACTTAGAATACGTGGACTACATACGTGGACTAACTTAGAATACGTGGACTAACTACAAATACTTAGGTGTCTGGTTAGACTGTAAACTCTCCTTCCAGACCCATATCAAACATCTCCAATCCAAAGTTAAATCTAGAATTGGCTTACTATTTCGCAAACAAAGCATCCTTCACTCATGCTGCCAAACATACCCTTGTAAAACTGACCATCCTACCAATCCTCGACTTTGGCGATGTCATTTACAAAATAGCCTCCAATACCCTACTCAACAAATTGGATGCAGTCTATCACAGTGCAATCCATTTTGTCACCAAAGCCCCATATACTACCCACCATTGCGACCTGTACGCTCTCCTTGGCTGGCCCTCGCTTCATACTCGTCGCCAAACCCACTGGCTCCATGTCATCTACAAGACCCTGCTAGGTAAAGTCCCCCCTTATCTCAGCTCACTGGTCACCATAGCATCTCCCACCAGTAGCACACGCTCCAGCAGGTATATCTCTCTCGTCACCCCCAAAACCAATTCTTTCTTTGGCCGCCTCTCCTTCCAGTTCTATGCTGCCAATGACTGGAACAAACTACAAAAATCTCAGAAACTGTAATCACTTATCTCCCTCACTAACTTTAAGCACCAACTGTCAGAACAGCTCACAGATTACTACACCTGTACATAGCCCACCTATATTTTAGCCCAAACAACTACCTCTTTCCCTACTGTATTTATTTTATTAATTTATTTTGCTCCTTTGCACCCCATTATTTTTATTTCTACTTTGCACATTCTTCCATTGCAAATCTACCATTCCAGTGTTTTACTTGCTATATTGTATTTACTTTGCCACCATGGCCTTTTTTTGCCTTTACCTCCCTTATCTCACCTCATTTGCTCACATCGTATATAGACTTGTTGATACTGTATTATTGACTGTATGTTTGTTTTACTCCATGTGTAACTCTGTGTCGTTGTATGTGTCGAACTGCTTTGCTTTATCTTGGCCAGGTCGCAATTGTAAATGAGAACTTGTTCTCAACTTGCCTACCTGGTTAAATAAAGGTGAAATAAATAAATAAAACCCTAACAAAATGGCAAAATGTTTTTTAAGGGGTATAGGAATCAGACCAAGAATTATCATTTGAAAACACTTTATTTGGATAGTCTATCTGTAGATGCTCTACAAACTATCTACAGACTCAGTAACATTTCAACAAACTATCTACTAAGCATAGCACTAACCTTAACCCTTACCCTAACCCTTATTCTAAACCTTACCCTAACCGCAACATTAGCAAGCAGTTGCTATCAACAGTTTGTTGATAGTATGACCATCTGTAGAGCATCAACAAATGGAAAATCTGGACAATTCGAATGAAGTGTGACCAAAAAACCCAACCGCAGTGTGAGTGTGAAGAACGTTCACTGTCTGTGTCTGACAGACAGATGGACAGAACTGACTCAGTCTGAAGTGTCATGCCATGCTTAGAAGAGAAATAATAGAGGTATCATAGCCTTGTCTGGGGCCTGAAGGATATAAATCATGTCTTCCCGTGTGGATGTTTTGGTGTTCTGCTTGAAGCATTGTGATCCGCAAAGCATATGGTGTACATATTCCAAGGTATCAGATATACAGCAGAATAATAGGAGATGGGGAACATTTCTGCAAATGAGGCTCCTCTAACTCTCAGTCAGTGAGACCATGCAGAGAATGTGGCAGAATGTCAATCTGAAAGCATCGTACACTTGAGACTTCATCTCCTGTGTGGCTACTCAGAAAAGAGGAAATGGAAGAAAAAATAAACTTGCCACTGATTAAACAAGAAACTAACAGAGGTGAAGCCCTGTCAGAAGTCAGAGATACAAGGAGATAAACCATATCAGGGATCTTGGCTGACAAATTTTGCAGCTTTGCACTTCTGTATTGGTTTTAAAGTAATCTGAGAGAAAATTAAACCGATTCATCGTGCAACCACAATATTATGGTTGTGTTAGAGGAGCTAGAGCCCCCTCCTCACTCCTCCGCTCGTTCTATTGACAGAAATACATGCGCATCATGAAACTGAATCTTCTTTAAAGTCAGCTCTGTCTGAGGAATACAAAGCCCCAGGGGAACTACCATGGGATATAGACCCACAGTGGACACTAAAGAGCCCACCCTGTCTCCCTGTTTGTCAGTAGACATATTGAGTGTTCCTGACTACAGACAAGGGCCGTGAAATGCTAATGTGGCGGCCAAACAGTGTGAAAAGGAAAACAGACCTATTGTATAGATATTTAGTGAAAGACAATGAAGTTTGTCATTTTTATTTCATTTATTTTTATTTCACCTTTATTTAACCAGGTAGGCCAGTTGAGAACAAGTTCTCATTTATAACTGCGACCTGGCCAAGATAAAGCAAAGCAGTGCGACAAAAACAACAACACAGAGTTACTCATGGGATAAACATACTTACAGTCAATAACACAATAGAAAATCTGTATACAGTGTGTGCAAATGTATGCAGTGTGTGCAAATGAAGTAAGGAGGTAAGGCAATAAATAGGCCTTAGTGGCGATGTAACTACAATTAAGCAATTAACACTGGAGTGATAGATGTGCAGATGATGATGTGCAAGTAGAAATACTGGTGTGCAAAAGAGCAGAAAAAACAATACGGGGATGAGGTATGTACTCGCTCACTCTCTCACTCTGTGGGTAAAGGCATCATTTAAACATCACAGATATAAATTCCCACTGTGCCCATGATATGAGCACAGACCAGCTGGCTGGTGTGTTTACGGACATATTCAATCAATCCCTATACCAGTCTGCTGTTCCCACATGCTTCAAGAGGGCCACCATTGTTCCTGTTCCCAAGAAAGCTAAGGTAACTGAGCTAAACGACTACCGCCCCGTAGCACTCACTTCCGTCATCATGAAGTGCTTTGAGAGACTAGTCAAGGACCATATCACCTCCACCCTACCTGACACCCTAGACCCACTCCAATTTGCTTACCGCCCAAATAGGTCCACAGACGACGCAATCTCAACCACACTGCACACTGCCCTAACACATCTGGACAAGAGGAATACCTATGTGAGAATGCTGTTCATCGACTACAGCTCGGCATTTAACACCATAGTACCCTCCAAGCTCGTCATCAAGCTCGAGACCCTGGGTCTCGACCCCGCCCTGTGCAACTGGGTACTGGACTTCCTGACGGGCCGCCCCCAGGGGGTGAGGGTAGGCAACAACATCTCCACCCCGCTGATCCTCAACACT
This sequence comes from Oncorhynchus masou masou, assembly GCF_036934945.1. Lineage (NCBI taxonomy): Eukaryota > Metazoa > Chordata > Actinopteri > Salmoniformes > Salmonidae > Oncorhynchus > Oncorhynchus masou. Next base: position 79,175,521 of record NC_088235.1, on the reverse strand, counting down.
GGGGCCCCACAAGGGTGCGTTCTGAGCCCTCTCCTGTACTCCCTGTTCACCCACGACTGCGCGGCAACGCACGCCTCCAACTCAATCATCAAGTTTGCGGACGACACAACAGTGGTAGGCTTGATTACCAACAACGACGAGACGGCCTACAGGGAGGAGGTGAGGGCCCTCGGAGTGTGGTGTCAGGACAATAACCTCACACTCAACGTCAACAAAACTAAGGAGATGATTGTGGACTTCAGGAAACAGCAGAGGGAACACCCCCTATCCACATCGATGGAACAGTAGTGGAGAGAGTAGTAAGTTTTAAGTTCCTCGGCATACACATCACAGACAAACTAAATTGGTCCACTCACACAGACAGCATCGTGAAGAAGGCGCAGCAGCGCCTCTTCAACCTCAGGAGGCTGAAGAAATTTGGCTTGTCACCAAAAACACTCACAAACTTCTACAGATGCACAATCGAGAGCATCCTGGCGGGCTGTATCACCGCCTGGTATGGCAACTGCTCCGCCCACAACCGTAAGGCTCTCCAGAGGGTAGTGAGGTCTGCACAACGTATCACCGGGGGCAAACTACCTGCCCTCCAGGACACCTACACCACCCGATGTTACAGGAAGGCCATAAAGATCATCAAGGACAACACCCACCCGAGCCACTGCCTGTTCACCCCGCTATCATCCAGAAGGCGAGGTCAGTACAGGTGCATCAAAGCTGGGACCGAGAGACTGAAAAACAGCTTCTATCTCAAGGCCATCAGACTGTTAAACAGCAACCACTAACATTGAGTGGCTGCTGCCAACACACTGACTCAACTCCAGCCACTTCAATAATGGGAATTGATGGGAAAGGATGTAAAATATATCACTAACCACTTTAAACAATGCTACCTAATATAATGTTTACATACCCTACATTATTCATCTCATAAGTATACGTATATACTGTACTCTATCATCTACTGCATCCTTATGTAATACATGTATCACTAGTCACTTTAACTATGCCACTTTGTTTACATACTCATCTCATATGTATATACTGTACTCGATACCATCTACTGTATTTTGCCTATGCTGCTCTGCACCATCATCTGCATTCATATCTTTATGTACATATTCTTTATCCCCTTACACTGTGTATAAGATATTAGTTTTGGAATTGTTAGTTAGATTACTTGTTGGTTATGTGGAAGGACCACCAGAGGGCAGGCTGGACTCATGGATAGTAGCCCAACAAGGCATGGGAGACAAGGTAACCAGAGGCAATTAAGCACAGCTGACGGTACTAATGACATACTCTCCTTCCCCTATAAGAGAGAGAATGGAACCAGCAGAGAGGGGGAAAACTATCTCTGGAAGATGGCCACCGAGAGAGAGGAGCTATCCAGGAAGAACCACTAAGACGGTGACAATCCCGTGACTTTTTGTTGTAGTTTAAAGATAATCCTATTGTGTTCCTGTTTCATCTGCAGAAGAAGATGTATGTTTTTTTCCTTGGAAGATTTTCATTGATTATGTTGGAATGTTTTTGTTGACCAAATGCCCTCAATAGAGAACTGTGTTAAATCAAGAAAACCTACTCCTGACTCATTTATTCCACCTTCACGCTTTAGAGTGACGCCCAATTACTTGGTCCACTCACATTGGTGGAGTATGCGGGCACTTAGGTGGACGAGTGACACAAGGATAAGTGAGTAACTCAAGATTCTTCCAGTAGACCCGGAGGAAGCATTCAAGAATGATGGATAACGCCATACTACAACAATTGATCACGGCACAGCAGACAACCATAGAACTCCTGCAACAACAGCTGAGCCGACTAGAGGAACCTAGAGTTAAGCCAAGAGCGGCTGCTCACGCCATCTTACCTCGTCTCTCCAAGGAGGATGATATTGAGGCCTTCCTCATGACCTTCGAAAGGACGGCCACCTTGGAAGAGTGGCCGCCCACAGAATGGGCGAGCGCATTAGTCCCTCTTTTGACCGGGGTGGCTCAGGAAGCCTATTTTGACCTGGATTCCCGCGAAGCTGCGGACTGTGGGCGACTAAAAACCAAGATCCTGTCCCGGTACCAGCTGACTGCCCGAGATAGGGCTGTTAAGTTCCATCAATGGACCTATACAGCTGATCAACCCGTCCGTGCCCAGATCTTCGCCTTAATACGACTGACGAAACAGTGGCTAGAACCTGGAAAGGGAGTAGGACATGTGATAGAGACTCTCGTAGTGGACAAGATATTGAGAGAATTACCCAGTGACTTAAAAAGGGTTGTGGGGCAAGCCAATCCGTTGTCAGCCGACGACATAGCCCAGGCCGTGGAAACATATCGGTCTACAGGGTAGTTGTTAAAAAGTGACAAGGAGGAATGGAAGGAGTCTTCCAATCCCGTACCACGACTCACCCCGGCGCGCCCGCCACCGAAACATCCAAGCCCCCCCCGGAGGTGGGAGAAGTCAGCCACCACACAGCAGGGTCGGTGTTATAAATGTCAGTCTCCCAACCATTATGCCCCACAATGTCCTAGCAAGGATGAGCCCATGGTCACGGAGTCATCACTGCCTACCCCCACACATCCCGTTTTGAGGGGGCAGGATCAACACTGTTGGTTAGCAGAGATAGCCCCAGCCTCCGAGATTCCGGTGCGAGTCGAAGGACAAGATGTGGTAGCTATTCTCGACTCGGGAAGTATGGTTACGTTAGTAGAGGAGCGGATGGTGACCTCTGCAACACTGCTACCAGACAATGTAGCCGTATCCTGTATCCATGGAGACACCCACTATTACCCCACTGTGAATCTGCCTATTCTCACTCCAAAAGGAAGGTGTACAGTCAGGGCAGGGAAAGTGCCCCAGCTGAAGGTGCCATTATTGATCGGGAGAGACTGTCCCCTATATAAGGAACTTCGGCAGATGACGTTATGCACGGGAAGAAGGGGGACAGGAAAGAAATGAAAATCCAAGCCCGAGGTAGTAGTCCTACAAGGAGACGTAGCCGCGTCCTCGTCCTCTGCAGCAGAGGAAGAAATAGCGACCCAACGTTACGACAGATATTCCAGGAAACCACCGATGAAGACACCTGTGAAGGGTTATACACAACACAGGAAGGAAGGAGCAACCAAGCACTAAGGGATATATTCGAAGCTCCATCCGAGGAGGGAACCTGGAAGGGATTCTCCTCGGTCACCCCTGATGGGGATGTGGAACAACCTCCACCTCCCTCTACCGAGGTCGACCTGCCCCAGGAATTAAAGGGACAGTTCGGCACCTCGCAGCATAGAGACCCAGACCTAAGGGAGGCCATGAGGAAGGTGAAGGTGATTGACGGGAGGAACGTTGACGGATCAGGTGAGCCCCCTCTTCCTTACTATGCAATCAGGCGGGGTCTCTTATACTGGGTCGTACGACGAAGGGGGGAAAACCAGGAATTACTAATGGTGCCTAGGCCATACAGGGATACAGTTCTACAGTTAGCCCATTCCCACGTCCTAGGAGGACACCTGGCACGAGACAAGACTATTGACAGAATCATGCAGAGATTCTATTGGCCCCGGGTCACCAGAGATGTGGCATGGTATTGTAGGACGTGTGATCAATGTCAACGTACAGCCCCACGGCCACACCTACGTAACCCTTTGATTCCTCTCCCCATCATAGAGACTCCCTTTGAACGCATAGCTATGGACCTCGTAGGACCCCTCCCAAAATCCGCCAGAGGACATGAGTACATCCTAGTGGTTATAGATTATGCTACCATGTTCCCGGAGGCCATACCCCTGCGTAACATGTCGTCAAAGGGAATTGCCAAGGAGTTATTCCTGATGTTGGAGGTGAGGGAGATGTTGAGGATGGGCGTGATCGAGCCTTCGACGAGTGAGTGGTCCAGTCCCATAGTCCTGGTCCCCAAATCCGATGGTAGTATGAGACTCTGCAACGACTTTAGGGGCGTGAATGCCATCTCTACATTCGATGCGTATCCCATGCCCCGCGTGGATGAACTCTTGGAGCGCTTAGGAAAGGCCAAGTTCATCACTACCCTGGATTTGACGAAGGGATATTTGCAAGTGCCGTAGGCTCCGGAGGATCGCCCAAAGACTGCCTTCGCCACCCCAGAGGGGCTTTTCCAGTATGTGAGGATGCCCTTTGGACTGCACGGTGCCGCTGCAACCTTCCAACGTCTCATGGATGCCATTCTACGGCCCCATCAAGAGTATGCAGCGGCGTACATAGACGATGTGGTCATCCACAGCGAGGACTGGGATAGTCACCTCCTGCGATTACGGGCGGTGCTCGTGAGTTTGGAAGCCACAGGGTTGACAGCCAATCCAAATAAATGCTGCCTGGGCCTGTCCGAAGCGGAATACCTGGGGTACACCGTGGGGAATGGGAAAATACGCCCACAGGCAGAGAAGACCAGGGCAATTCGTGACTGTCCTCGACCCCGGACCAAGCGAGACGTTCGGGCCTTCTTAGGGATAACAGGATATTATCGCCGTTTTATCCCGGGATATGCAACCATTGCCAACCCCCTCACAAACCTCATCAGGAAAAACCTGCCAAACCAGGTAGAGTGGAAATACGAGACGGAAGAGGCCTTTCAATTGCTAAAAGATGGCCTGTGTTCTGATCCCGTTCTAAAGGCTCCGGACTTCTCACAAGAGTTCATTGTGCAGGTCGACGCCTCGGATACAGGGCTCGGGGCCGTACTAGCTCAGGGTAAAGGTGAAGCAGAGAAGCCGATTCTCTTCATTAGTAGGAAGCTCAGCGATCGGGAACAGAGGTATGCGACCGTAGAGAAAGAGGCCTTAGCCATCAAGTGGGCCCTCGATTATCTCCGGTACTACCTACTGGGTCGGAGGTTTGCATTAGTTACTGACCATGCGCCCCTCACGTGGATGGTTGGTAAGAGAAACAATAACAACAGAATAGCCAGATGGTTTTTGTCTTTACAACCGTTCTCTTTCCATGTCATCCACAGGGCCGGATCGAGGAACGGGAATGCAGACGCGCTGTCCCGACGCGACCAAGACGGTGCGTCTGGCGCCCGACCCTCCGGTTCGGTCCTGGGGGGGAAGGTATGTGGAAAGACCACCAGAGGGCAGGCTGGGCTCATGGATAGTAGCCCAACAAGGCATGGGAGACAAGGTAACCAGAGGCAATTAAGCACAGCTGACGGTACTAATGACATACTCTCCTTCCCCTATAAAAGAGAGAATGGAACCAGCAGAGAGGGGGAAAACTATCTCTGGAAGATGGCCACCGAGAGAGAGGAGCTATCCAGGAAGAACCACTAAGATGGTGACAATCCCGTGACTTTTTGTTGTTGTTTAAAGATAATCCTATTGTGTTCCTGTTTTTTGTTGACCAAATGCCCTCAATAGAGAACTGTGTTAAATCAAGAAAACCTACTCCTGACTCGTTTATTCCACCTTCCCGCTTTAGAGTGACGCCCAATTACTTGGTCCGCTCACAATTATTACTGCATTGTCGGAACTGGAAGCACAAGCATTTTGCTACACTCGCATTAACATCTGCTAACCATGTGTATGTGACAAATAAAAAAAATTTGATTTGATAAAATGCGATATGAATTGTGTTGTACTACTGAATGAAAATGTGAGGAGATGCACTCAGACCAGCCTTTGTAATTGAACTTACGTTAACTACATTACTATGTGGAATATTTTGAATATTTTTGGACCATTGGCTTCCTTGGAAACAGGTGCTGACAGGAGGCGCAATATGAGTTTGTCAGAGGTCATCGCACTGAATGGGGATGGTGATGGAGTCTTTGTGGTCCACACAACGAGAAGTGACAGGTGTTCCAGTCATGTTGAGCTGACATTGGACCTGCTGCCAGTACGGATGATCTTCAGCATGTCCCTCCCTCCTTGATATCGAAATCCTTTGACGTCACTGCTTCCTCAATGGTAATGTAACTTGCACCGTAGGGACACTTGACCTCCCATACTACTGTGGTGCCCATCAGGCACCCAGGATCCCAGGCCCTGTGACCCAAAGCCCTGACTCCTGCACATCCATCCCTGTAGCCATATTGAATGCCTTGATGCCCTCTTTGTTATCTGTATTCCACTTTACAGACAACACCCCATTCAACAACTGTGATCTGAGGACCCTTTTTAGCAGCGATGGAGTAATGCGCTTGGGCCTAACCACGGCTCCACAATTGCTGGCCGTCAACTTCCCTCTCGTCGTAGTGTGCCATTTGGGGTTGGTGCGCTGTCCAAATGTTGCCTGCCATATAGCCTTCTGCTGCTTCACTGACAGCGCCATGCCAGCCAGGATAACTGCATGCCCCAGGTGCCCTTGTTTTTTAGCAATGTCCAGTACAGTCAGGGATGACAGGGAGGATAGCAGTTGTTCTGGCTCAGGTTCAATGAGACGTTCTACTGTACCTACCCCGGAGACGGTTCCTTAGCCAATGAAGATTCTCCTCTGTGGGCTCTCAGGACAGACGGTTGTAGTCTTTGGGTCGGTACAGGTCCTCCACTGACTGCACCTGGTTGGGCACGACTGGCTTCCTCCACTCCCATTCCACATCCGTACGGCCAATATTGTCAACCACCAAAATAGGCTGCATGGCTACACTTATGAGCTCCACGGAGGCATTTGCATGTGGTATAGAGAATCCCTTGGTCACCTACATAAACCTCCCAGGAGGAAGGATGTTAAGTGCCACATGCCTTTCAAAGCATGACCTTGAACACCTTGAAATGTATTTGTTGTAAGAAATTTGCTATTTAATATATACTTCTCCACATGGCCAGACTTATAGCGGTCTTCTACACTTTTAATGCTCTTATGCTCATCCTTGAAAAATGCCAAAGGTTCTGAAAGACACCAAAGTCGACATATTGTACAAACAATTATCTAGGCTAAGTAATACAACATATTTTCTGATCTACTGCTCTGCTAACTAGCTAGCTAAAGTGTAGTCATTGGCTAGCTAAGACAGAGAAAGGGGACAGAAGAAGTTCAACACTTAAATGAATTTCAATACAGCACATGGATTCATCATGGATTGGACACAGGTCTCTGATCACACTGGTGAATGGTAGCTTCCTGCAAGAATTTGTAGTCTTCCTGAGGTCTTGTCTGTTGCTAATTAGCATTTCACTTTCTTTTGAGTAAATTGAGGCAAATATATTGTTGAAACATCACCTTGTCCAAGAGAGAATTACACAAAATATCAAAATATCATGCCAAGGTTATCAAAATATCATGCCAAGGTAAGCCTACACCAAACAAATACCTAGTTTGAAATCAAATCAAATGTATTTATATAGCCCTTCTTACATCAGCTGATATCTCAAAGTGCTGTACAGAAACCCAGCCTCAAACCCCAAACGTCAAGCAATGCAGGTGTAGAAGCACAGTGGCTAGGAAAAACTCCCTAGAAAGGCCAAAACCTAGGAAGAAACCTAGAGAGGAACCAGGCTATGAGTGGTGGCCAGTCCTCTTCTGGCTGTGCCGGGTGGAGATTATAACAGAACATGGCCAAGATGTTCAAATGTTCATAAATGACCAGCATGGTCAAATAATAATAATCACAGTAGTTGTCGAGGATGCAGCAAGTCAGCACCTCAGGAGTAAATGTCAGTTGGCTTTTCATAGCCGATCATTAAGGGTATCTCTACCGCTCCTGCTGTCTCTAGAGAGTTGAAAACAGCAGGTCTGGGACAGGTAGCACGTCCGGTGAACAGGTCAGGGTTCCATAGCCGCAGGCAGAACAGTTGAAACTGGAGCAGCAGCAGTGTTTGTAAAATTCACAATGTGAAAAATGAATGGTAAAAAAACAATGGGAACCATATCCATGTTTGACTACTAGGTTTTATAGGTATTGTGACGTGTCTGATTGGTCAAAAGGACTGAACAACCAGCATCACCTACCCTATTCCACATGAATCAGGGAACCCTAACAAAATGGCAAAATGTTTTTTAAGGTATAGGAGTCAGACCAAGAAATGATCATTTGAAAAAAACTGTAACTTTATTTGGATAGTTTGTAGAGCATCTACAGATAGACTATCTACATATTCAGTAACATTTCAACTAACTATCTACTAACCATAGCACTAACCTTAACCCTTACCCTAACCCTTATTCTAAACCTTACCCTAACCGCAACCTTAGCAAGCAGTTGCTATCAACAGTTTGTTGACATTATGACCATCTGTAGAGCATCTACAAATGGAAAATCTGGACAATTCGAATGAAGTGTGACCAAAAAACCCAACCGCAGTGTGAAGAATGTCCACTGTCTGCGTCAGTCAGACAGACAGACAGACAGACAGACAGACAGAGACAGACAGACAGAACTGACTCAGTCTGAAGTGTCATGCCATGCTTAGAAGAGAAATAATAGAGGTATCATAGCCTTGTCTGGGGCCTGAAGGATATAAATCATGTCTTCCCGTGTGGATGTTTTGGTGTTCTGCTTGAAGCATTGTGATCCGCAAAGCATATGGTGTACATATTCCAAGGTATCAGATATACAGCAGAATAATAGGAGATGGGGAACATTTCTGCAAATGAGGCTCCTCTAACTCTCAGTCAGTGAGACCATGCAGAGAATGTGGCAGAATGTCAATCTGAAAGCATCGTACACTTGAGACTTCATCTCCTGTGTGGCTACTCAGAAAAGAGGAAATGGAAGGAAAAATAAACTTGCCACTGATTAAACAAGAAACTAACAGAGGTGAAGCCCTGTCAGAAGTCAGAGATACAAGGAGATAAACCATATCAGGGATCTTGGCTGACAAATTTTGCAGCTTTGCACTTCTGTATTGGTTTTAAAGCAATCTGAGAGAAAATTAAACCGACTCATCGTGCAACCACAATATTATGGTTGTGTTAGAGGAGCTAGAGCCCCCTCCTCACTCCTCCGCTCGTTCTATTGACAGAAATACATGCGCATCATGAAACTGAATCTTCTTTAAAGTCAGCTCTGTCTGAGGAATACAAAGCCCCAGGGGAACTACCATGGGATATAGACCCACAGTGGACACTAAAGAGCCCACTCTGTCTCCCTGTTTGTCAGTAGACATATTGAGTGTTCCAGACTACAGACAAGGGCCGTGAAATGCTAAGGTGGCGCCCAAACAGTGTGAAAAGGAAAACAAACCTATTGTATAGATTTCAGTGAAAGACAATGAAGTTTGTCATTTTTATTTTTTTTATTTTTTATTTAACCTTTATTTAACCAGGCAAGTGGGGACCTGAGACTAAATGTATTAGTAATTTAGTAGGGGTCGTTTGTAATTAATAGGCACTGAAAGGTGATACCTATATTTAGACATTTCCTTGATCCTCAGTTGAGACAAGGGGGATAAACAGACATCCAGATGTAGGCCTAGCTTGTCCAGTCATGGACAAATGTCGTATTGGCTCAAAGGTTTTCTTCATGAAACTTGTTCTGTAGAGGATTAATTTCTGTGGTTGAGTGAATAGAAATTGAACTCCGGTTTATTCTGGCTGCAGGGCAGTCGGAAGAGGAAATGAGGGAGCCGTCATGGAGACAGGTGACTGACTGTTCCCATTCCCCACTGCCACGTGGAGTGACAGACAACCCGGCATCCTCTCAGCCTCTCACAATGATGTGTTGCAAGCTTAACAGCCGGAACATGTTAGATTTTCTCTGCCGGCATTTCTCTAAAGAACCCAAATTGTATTACATGAGAGAATGACAGTCACATTTTCCACGGTTCTAAATGGGTTGATTCGTTGCTACTTCCTCGCAATATAGACCCTACTCTGACTACATGTTCTCATTTGACAGGCCACATGTGTGGCGCCCTCTTGAGCTACAGTGCCTTGCGAAAGTATTCGGCCCCCTTGAACTTTGCGAACTTTTGCCACATTTCAGGCTTCAAACATAAAGATATAAAACTGTATTTTTTTGTGAAGAATCAACAACAAGTGGGACACAATCATGAAGTGGAACGACATTTATTGGATATTTCAAACTTTTTTAACAAATCAAAAACTGAAAAATTGGGCGTGCATAATTATTCAGCCCCTTTACTTTCAGTGCAGCAAACTCTCTCCAGAAGTTCAGTGAGGATCTCTGAATGATCCAATGTTGACCTAAATGACTAATGATGATAAATACAATCCACCTGTGTGTAATCAAGTCTCCGTATAAATGCACCTGCACTGTGATAGTCTCAGAGGTCCGTTAAAAGTGCAGAGAGCATCATGAAGAACAAGGAACACACCAGGCAGGTCCGAGATACTGTTGTGAAGAAGTTTAAAGCCGGATTTGGATACAAAAAGATTTCCCAAGCTTTAAACATCCCAAGGAGCACTGTGCAAGCGATAATATTGAAATGGAAGGAGTATCAGACCACTGCAAATCTACCAAGACCTGGCCGTCCCTCTAAACTTACAGCTCATACAAGGAGAAGACTGATCAGAGATGCAGCCAAGAGGCCCATGATCACTCTGGATGAACTGCAGAGATCTACAGCTGAGGTGGGAGACTCTGTCCATAGGACAACAATCAGTCGCATATTGCACAAATCTGGCCTTTATGGAAGAGTGGCAAGAAGAAAGCCATTTCTTAAAGATATCCATAAAAAGTGTTGTTTAAAGTTTGCCACAAGCCACCTGGGAGACACACCAAACATGTGGAAGAAGGTGCTCTGGTCAGATGAAACCAAAATTGAACTTTTTGGCAACAATGCAAAACGTTATGTTTGGCGTAAAAGCAACACAGCTCATCACCCTGACCACACCATACCCACTGTCAAACATGGTGGTGGCAGCATCATGGTTTGGGCCTGCTTTTCTTCAGCAGGGACAGGGAAGATGGTTAAAATTGATGGGAAGATGGATGGAGCCAAATACAGGACCATTCTGGAAGAAAACCTGATGGAGTCTGTAAAAGACCTGAGACTGAGACGGAGATTTGTCTTCCAACAAGACAATGATCCAAAACATAAAGCAAAATCTGGAATGGTTCAAAAATAAACATATCCAGGTGTTAGAATGGCCAAGTCAAAGTCCAGACCTGAATCCAATCGAGAATCTGTGGAAAGAACTGAAAACTGCTGTTCACAAATGCTCTCCATCCAACCTCACTGAGCTTGAGCTGTTTTGCAAAGGAGGAATGGGAAAAAATTTCAGTCTCTCGATGTGCAAAACTGATAGAGACATACCCCAAGCGACTTACAGCTGTAATCGCAGCAAAAGGTGGCGCTACAAAGTATTAACTTAAGGGGGCTGAATAATTTTGCACGTCCAATTTTTCAGTTTTTGATTTGTTAAAAAAGTTTGAAATATCCAATAAATGTCGTTCCACTTCATGATTGTGTCCCACTTGTTGTTGATTCTTCACAAAAAAATACAGTTTTATATCTTTATGTTTGAAGCCTGAAATGTGGCAAAAGGTCGCAAAGTTCAAGGGGCCGAATACTTTCGCAAGGCACTGTATGTTGAGTGCTTATATTCTAATTTTCTAGAGCGATATAATAATTTTTCTATAGACACAGCTAGAGATCTAGAGATGTATTATATTTCCTCTTCACACTTCCTCAAACATTCATGACAAGATTGTGCAATATGTTTTTTTTCCATTTCAATGTTTATCTCTAGATTTTAAATGAAGTGGAGATATCACATCTGCATTTGAAATGTGAAAAGAAAACTGCAGCCTATAAAATGTAGATCTTTTGACAGAGATTGGGTTTCTGAGTAATGGAATCCCCTTGGATCACCTTAGAGGCAGTCAGAACTTTGAATTCAGTGGTACCACCTGAGGGAGGCTGTCTCTCAACACAGGCAGCACACACACTGGTATTGTGGGTATTTGGCTGTGACTGAGAGGAGAGGTAGATATTTAGGAGTAGTGTGGATAGACAGAGGGAAGGAATGAGGGGAACAAAAGAAAGGATATCTTTAGGTCTTGTTAAGGGGTGGAAACAGCAGAGTAGACAGTCTGTGTTGGTCATTATCGGGCTTTAGAGCAGGGTTTCCCTATCTCTATCCTGGGGCTTGTCATGCCAAATAGTGCCGCCCTGCAAAAATGTGGGATTCGATTTACAATGGGATTTGATTCCGTTGCTATGTCAACGGTGTGATGACCTAACGCCTAGAATTTGAGATAATTATAACAAAAATGACATTTTCAAACAAAGATGATATCTGCAAGAATTTCGCTGTTTAAAGCTGTTTTTTTATTGCTAATACCATGAAAACATAATTTAAAGTTACTTTTGGGTAACTTGTTAATATTTTAAGAGCATGAAATCTATGTCTTTGTCACGTTCTGACCTTAGTTCCTTTGTTTTGTCTTTGTTTTAGTATGGTCAGGGCGTGAGTTGGGGTGGGCAGTTTATGTTCTTTCTTCTATGATTTGGGATTTCTGTGTTTGGCCTGGTATGGTTCTCAATCAGAGGCAGCTGTCAATCGTTGTCCCTGATTGAGAACCTTAGGTAGCCTGTTTTCACCCTTGAGTGGTGGGTGATTATTTTCTGTTGAGTGTTTGTATTCTGCACCAGACAGAACTGTTTCGTTCGTTCACTTTCACGTTTTGTATTTCAGTGTTCAGTTTGATTCATTAAATATTAACATCATGAACACATACCACACTGCGCTTTGGTCCTCACCTTCTTCCACCAACAACGGCCGTGACAGTCTTAAACGTTGCTACGTTTCGGAAATAGCAAAGAGCGTATGTAATCTGCTTGACACATTAATGTTACTTACCTTACAGATCACCAAGTCAACTCATTTCCACTGCATTTATATGCAAATCCAATTCATTGGATATCCTCCAAACACCAGCTTTAAGGGCATTATCACTTAAATATATTTGTACCTGTTGTAGGTCCTAGGCCCCAACAATGAATGATGTTTAACTAAAAAATACCATCAAGGGATACAGTTACAGTTTAAAGCAATGAACTCCTTGTTAAACAGCTGTGAAAACCAACCTGGCAATATTTAAGATTTACATATATAAACTTTGATATTGTGGTACAGGTGTGTCATTAATTTATTTTTACAGATTTGTTGTAGACTCACAGGGCAATCAGACTGAAATACTGCATTTTGGTGTATGGAATAGAGAGGAGGTGGGTGCTGTGTGGGTGGGAGGTTTTGCCTGTCACTTATTCTCAACAGGCAGCCAGTCTCAGAAGGAGGACTCGAAGAGGGAGTCTACGAAGTCCAGGTACTGCTGCTGTCTTCGTTCTGAGTGTTGGCAGTGCTAGTGTTTTTAGTTCATCTGTGCATCTCACATATCCTGGAGAACAGGAGAAGAGTTAAAGGGAACAGGGGAGGAGACAGATGTAAACAAGCAAACACACAGGTACAAATACAGTTATTTATTGATTTAATTTAAATGAAATGCTCGATTAGACATGCAATAATGTTAATGGCAGACAGAAAAGAATGAAAGGATATCTGTCTGTAATTTGTGACGTCAGAGGGGTTGATGAGGGCGGTAAGGAATGGGAGGAGGTCTCCAGAGATGGAGATGAGAGGGCAGATTGTTGGGCAATCAGATGTCACTAGATGTAGAATTTCGTCCGTAGGGAGAGGAGAGAAAGAGTTAAAGGATGAGGAGAGAGGGAAGAGGCAGAATCAAGAGAAAGGAGGTTCTGTAGCTAGTTCTTTCTGTCACTTGTCCTCGACAGGCAGCCAGTCACGGAAGGGGGGCTAACATTTTGCTCAAGCTGGTTGTCGTCTTGAAATCAACAGCAGAGTAAAGGATAAAGGTGAGGAGTCAGGGGTAGCGGGGTGAAAAAGCAAACACAAAGGTTACTTCATTTTCAATAACATGGGCCTGATTTAGTTGAAAACCCTCTCACCAAGTCAAGGTACAGGCAGAGAGAAGGTTTTTGTTTTATTTTACCCTGTTTAATTAAGGTCTTTAACTCCCTACTCTATCTTTTCAGGGTTTGACTTGATGGGGCTTGGATAGGTGAAGCAATATGGTGATGACTCCACACTGCTGTGTAATGGGCTCCAGGACACTTCTGCCATATTACTGACACAAATCTAGAACCTCCAAATGTGCAAACACTAGCTAGAAACCAATGTCCAAATCCAAACCAACCCTGGCCTAAGCTTTCATTTGGAATTGGGCACAAAGGATGAATGGCTAGGGAGAAGGGGTAATGACCAGTAAGGAACTGAACAGTCAATTTCAGTCAATTGAACATTTTACTAGCAATGAATACATTTAGTATGCAGATGGACAAATTTACAGCCAATTCGAGCAAGTTTCAAATATTTACCAGCAAGCAGACTCGTTCAACTCAGACATAATATGGAAATATTATAGCATTATTTGCAGTACAAGACAATTACATGTGCTGTATACTTTCCAAACAACTTACCAACTTCACAGACAATATCTGCAAGAAAACACACCTTTATTCAAATTAAAACATTATTATTACAACATGATTAAGGTTTTTTACAATAACATACAATTTACAACAAGAATTTCTGTAGTAAAATACCTACAAGGGTGGGAAAACAAGATCAGACAAAACAGATGACGGACACGATGGGCAGACAAATTCATGCATATTGATGGAGTGACACAAACAAAACACATGAAAATGCTTGCCGCATCTCATGCACCAAGCCACCTCCTTACCTTCTCTCACGTACTTCCGGCAGAAGCAATGGACACTGACCTCTGTTGTATAGGGTGTGGACACCTTGGGAAGCCTGGTCATGGGAAGCCTGGACCCAGGACGGGGACTGGAATCAGGACAAATGATCAAAGCTTGATGATTAGTTGGTTATTTGAAGCAACTGTGTAGTGCTAGGGCAAAAAACTAAACGTGTACCCAGCGGCCCAGGACCAAGTTTGGAAAACCCTGCTTTAGAGGATGGAGAAAACAGACTGTGGATTTCAGCTGAAGATTCCCAGAGCTATAGGAGGAGGGCTACGAGATGGGGCTAGGGAGAACACTGTGTGTCTCATTCCCTCCTCATGCACAAGCAATTTCTCATCCGACATATGGGCTCCACTATTTGATTAAGGATGTTATCATCAATAATAACACTGTAAAATGCACTACATTGCTTAATTTGTGTTAGTACTAGTCTGTCTACTCTCCTGAGTTAACCACTCTCATCAGTCAAAATGTGTTTTCTAATGTTTACTCACTGAGGAGTTCTCCTTGATTACCTTTGTTCTTGTTTTCTTCTTCTTACCATATTTTGGAAGTGAATTGAATTATATAAACAGCTTCACCACACTTTGCGCAATGACCTCTATATTTCACTTTCACACCTGCTATAAGCTGACCTGGATCTGACTGCAGAGAGCAGGTAACTTGGTAACTTGGGAGCAAATAGAGAGGGAAGTGCTAAAGAACAGGTAAGATTTTTAGTTTTACATTGGCAGTGTCACACCCTGACCATAGATATTTCTGTTTTTCTATATATTTTGGTTAGGTCAGGGTGTGACTAGGGTGGGTACTCTAGTTTTTGTATGTCTAGGGTTTTTGTATGTCTATGTTGGCCTGATATGGTTCCCAATCAGAGAAAGCTGTTTATCGTTGTCTCTGATTGGGGATCATATTTCGGTAGCCATTTTCCTCATTTGTGTTGTGGGATCTTGAGTATGTTTAGTTGCCTGTCTGCACTAAGTTGTATAGCTTCACGTTTCGTTTGTTGTTTTTGTTGTTTTTGTTAAGTGTTTCATTTATTAAAAGAGAATGTACGCATACCACGCTGCGCCTTGGTCCGATCCTTACAACGAACGTGACAGGCAGTGTTTATCCCGTTCTCTGAGATGGTTTATATTTGGTTTCTCTTTCGGACACCATGACAATATGCCAATGTGCTTGAGCGCTGTTCTGGCTTAAATTATGACACAGAATACTGTCTAAATCGTCCCGTTGTTATAGAAGGCCCTCCAACATGAGAAGAGGGGAGGTGGTCTGAGTTAAGATGGCGAATCCATCGGCGAGAGCAGATGTCGAGGCGGGGCCTTGGTGTTCTCAACAGTGTTTCCTGGACCCGCGGTAAATCCCGTTGATCAGAGCCTTGGCGGCTGTCTGGTCCAGAGTTCTCCTGCTAGTTGGCCGTCGGTCCGTCCCCATCACTGGTCTTAACGTAAGCACCCTGCTTCCCTGTATTCCATATTTCAGCAAGAGAATGGTGTCTATTCCTTCACACCGAGGACAGTGCTTTCTTTGGACACCCGGTGATGAGAGCCGTTTCCACTCACCTCAGCGCTCCAGAGGTTGATTTAAGAAGGGTCTCAGTGAAATGTGCATAGACTGGATGGTTTAGAGCCCCCGGAGCTCAGAGTAAACTAGCTGTGGAAGGCCAGACAGACAGTCTTATGGTAGCAGTTCCTTTTTCTTGGGACTGGAGGATGTATATATATTTTTGTTTTAACTATAAAGGTGAGCAGCGCTTGTTCCATTCCAACATAAATGCCACGTTGTTGAAGTAATTTCCTCACATAAACTACAACTCTGTACAGGCTGAGTGTTACTAATAGTATATACTCCAAATTCGACTCAGCAATCTTTGAAGCGAAGGTAGTATTTTGAAGTGAGGAACTGGGACTGAGGTCAGATGCTGTTTGTGGAAGCGGTGGGATTGGATGAGGTAATGTTGAGGCTAGCTTCTGGTGCGACTGTCTGTCACTGTGTATAAGTGCCCTTGAATTCAATTTCGATGGTATTCTTATTCATGACTTTGTTGCTCCCAGTGAACCCCAAACCCATGACCAAAATAATAACTGTTGTCCACGTTGAGGGACAGTGGAGAATCCATTAAATTATATGGGCCATGGGAGAAATAAAGCCTGATCCTCAGGACTGTAAAAGTGTTCACATAAGCCCAGGAAGAGAGGACTGTGAGTTCCGGAGAGGAAATGTATTATTCCTATTGGCATTATTGTTTTATTTTCACAGACTTTTTTGGGAACAATACTCTGCTGTGCCTGAATGATTCATGCTTCTGACCACTGGCATTTAGCAACAACTCTAATATGATATTCCTATGGAGGACGGACAATAAGTTTTTGATATTACAGTTCGCTAGTAATGTGGGAAACATTTGTGAAATACCTGGGACAGGGGCTGAAGCTTTGATTGGGTGAAAGAATGGAGGGATGGACGAGAAAGAGAGTGGGCCGGTGGTGTAACTGCACATACAAGTGACCTGTATGTGGAAAAGCGCTCTCTAACGGGAAAGCTGTCTGGAGTTGAGGAATGGGGTCCAGTGAGAGTGTGCTCAGCTAGGGACATGACAGAAGTGAAATGGAAGGCTTCTGTTCCGTAATGTCACACTGCTGATGCTGATGACCACAGCTCCCAGTAGCAGGAGGGCAGCGAGGCAGGCATGTGATATATCTCTGGGAGGAAAGGAGTAGAAATCAAAAGCTGTCACTTTGACATAATAAGAATGTAATATTATAGAGGATTAGGGGAAGCACCGTAGGGCTCTATGGGTGCCTCTGATAATTTCCTGTCTAGTGAGTGAGATTATGATGAACTAATTAATCACAGTAATAATCAAGCCCCTCAGCAGTCAGGTGATTTATCAACTAAATAGCTGTGCTACTGACTATAAAGATGTTTTTCTAAACTCCTTGCTGTCTTCTGAGTACATGCTGCTAGTGATGCAACCATTTAGGTTTATATTGGCTTCATCTGAAAGGGGATGGAAGGAGGTCCTTTTGATATATTTGCTTTTTATTTTGTAGATGTCAGGACCTGGTTTTCGAACCTGGGTCGCGGAGTGAGAAACAGTCACTTAACCAACTGAGCCACGAATAGTCAGCAGAACCCAGAAGATGAGGCAGACACAGCAGTACTTAAGACGGTGTATTTAATAAAGAAAAAATCCTAAAATACAAAAAATAGCGAATCCAAAAGGTGGTAGGAAAAACACAAAAAGACCTCAAAAGAAACTCACCAAAAAATAAACAAAAACAAAAAACAGAATACCACAAGAACTTCACCCGGAATCGACAAGAGCACACAGAACACTAGGGCAGGGTGCTAACATACAAACACAGAGCACAGAACTGAGGGAAACAAAGGGTTTAAATACAATCAGGGGAAACGAGACACAGGTGCAAACAATAATGGGGATCAAGGGAAAAACACAGGGACAAAAAGCACAATGGGGACATCTACTGACAAAAACCCGGAACAACCCTGGCCAAATCCTGACAGAATCCCCCCTAGGAACGGCTCCTGACGTTCCTACCAGCTCTCTCAGGGTGGAGGACCCTGAACTGACGAATGAGGTCAGGGTCCAGGATGTCTTTGGCAGGAACCCAGGAGCGCTCCTCAGGACCGTAGCCTTCCCAGTCCACCAGATACTGCCAGGACCGCTGCACCCGGCGGGAATCCAGTATCCGGTGGACGGTATAAGCCGGCTGGCCTCCAATGACACGAGGCGGAGGGGGAGGTCTGTCTGCCGGGACAAGGGGAGAAAAAACAACAGGTTTTAACAATGACACATGAAATGTGGGATTAATCTTAAGGGATCTGGGTAAGTGTAGGCGATAAGAAACTGGGTTAACTCTCCTGGCAACCTTGAAGGGACCGATGTATTTTTGGGACAGCTTGCGAGACTCCACCCGTAGAGGTAAGTCTCTTGTGGAAAGCCAGACTCTCTGGCCGGGGCGCAGGGTAGGCCCGGGACGGCGACGTCTGTTGGCTTGTTGTTGATACCTCTGTGAACGCATCAGATTAAGACGGGTCTTCCTCCACATAAGCCGACAGCGTCTGACGAACCTCAAGGCTGAAGGCACTCTGACTTCTGCCTCCTGGTCCGGGAACAATGGAGGAGCATAGCCAAACTGACACTCGTGCGGGGACATACCAGTGGAGGAGGAGCGCAAGGTGTTGTGCGCGTATTCGGCCCAAACAATAAAGGATGACCATGTGGACGGGTTGTCACGAGTCATACATCGGAGGGTGGTTTCCAGCTCTTGATTCATCCTCTCTGTTTGGCCGTTGGACTCCGGATGGTACCCTGAAGATAGACTGGCAGAAGCCCCCATGAGTTGGCAGAAGGCCTTCCAAAACCTTGAGGCGAACTGGGGACCTCTGTCAGAAACCACATCTTGAGGAATGCCGAAGACTCGGAACACATGATTAATTACCAACTCAGCCGTTTCCTTGGCAGAAGGTAACTTAGTCAGAGGGACGAACCTGGCCGCCTTTGAAAACCTGTCGATTATGACTAGGATAGTAGTATTGCCATGGGATGGAGGAAGTCCAGTAATAAAGTCCAATGAGATATGGGACCAGGGTCTGTGGGGAACAGGTAAAGGGTGAAGGAGTCCTTGAGGGCGGAGGTGAGAAGATTTGCCCTGGCAGCACACGGGGCAGGCATTGACGAAAGTGGCAACGTCTTCTCTTATGGTAGGCCACCAGAACTTACGCTGGATGAACTCCAAGGTGCGACCTACGCCCGGATGACAGGTGAGGCGAGAGGAGTGCCCCCACAGAAGGACCTGAGTCCTCACTGCCTTGGGGACAAACAACCGATTGGCAGGGCCTCCTTTAGGGTCCGGTTCGCTAGCTTGAGCACGTCTCACAGTATCCTCAACTTGCCACGAGATCGGAGCCACAATCTTAGCAGCAGGAAGGACAGGCATGTCCGTGTCATCTCGAATGGCAGGAGCGTAGACTCGGGACAGGGCATCCGGTTTGAGATTCTTCGACCCGGGCCGATAGGTGAGGATAAACTGGAATCGATTGAAGAAAAGAGACCATCTAGCTTGTCTAGAGTTCAATCGCTTCGCCTGCTGGATATACTCCAGATTTTTGTGGTCCGTAAGCACTTGAAACGGGTGAGAAGCCCCCTCGAGCCAGTGTCTCCATTCCTTTAATGCCATCTTAACCGCTAGGAGTTCACGATCCCCCACATCGTAGTTCCTCTCAGTCGGGGTAAGCCGGTGTGAGAAGAAAGCGCACGGATGAAGCTTCTTGTCTTCACCCCTCTGAGACAGGACAGCTCCAACACCAACCTCTGATGCGTCTACCTCCACCACAAATGGTTCATCCGTAGTCGGTAGTATCAGGATGGGAGCAGAAAGGACGCGCTGCTTGAGTCCTTGGAAGGCCGTCTCAGCTTCTCTTCCCCACACAAACCTTGCATTGCCACCTTTGGTTAAAGCTGAGAGAGAGGAGCTGCCACCAAACTGAAGTTCTTGATGAACTTGCGGTAAAAGTTTGTGAAGCCCAGGAAACGCTGAACATCCTTAACGGATTTGGGGGTGGGCCAATCCGCTACCGCCCCTACCTTCCTAGGGTCCATTTGGACTCGACCGGGTTCCACTACAAATCCCAGGAATTGTACTCGGGATGAATGGAATTCACATTTTCCGGCTTAACGTACAGATGGCTGTCCAGGAGGCGTTTGAGTACTTGTCTGACATGCTTAGTGTGTTCTTGAAGGGAGCTCGAAAAGATGAGGATGTCATCCAAGTAAACGAACACAAATATGTTAAGCATATCCCTAAGCACATCGTTTATGAGCGCTTGGAACACCGCTGGGGGCGTTGGTCAGGCCGAAGGGCATCACCAAGTATTCATAGTGACCAGTAGGCGTGTTGAAAGCGGTCTTCCACTCGTCACCAGGTTTGATCCGCACAAGATGGTATGCGTTCCGCAGGTCAAGCTTAGTGAAAACAACTGCTTCCTGGAGCAGCTCGAAGGCTGTGGCCATAAGGGGTAGCGGGTAACGGTTACGGACGGTTATGTCATTGAGTCCCCGGTAGTCGATGCAAGGACGTAATCCACCATCTTTCTTGGCCACAAAGAAAAACCCTGCTCCCGCCGGGGAGGTTGATGGACGCATGAGGCCTGCTTCCAGAGAGTCCTTGATGTAGGTATCCATAGCAGCTCGTTCGGGTGGAGATAGGGAAAAGATCCGACCCCTGGGGGGCAAGTGCCCGGAAACAGGTCGATGGGGCAATCGTAAGATCTATGGGGTGGTAGCATGGTGGCCCTCTGTTTGCTAAACACCAGTTTGAGGTCATGGTAACACTCGGGAACTCGGGTCAGGTCGATGGATTCTAAAGACTCGGGAGTAGAACTCGGGGAATTCTGGAAAATACAAGTAGCTTGGCACGTAGGACCCCACTGCTTGATAGTGCCCACAGACCAGTCGATGTGAGGGTTATGGCTGTGAAGCCAGGGGTATCCAAGGACGAGAGGGAACTCGGAACAGGAGATCAAATGAAAGTTCATCAATTCCTGGTGTTGTGAAACTGAAAGTCTCAAGGAGGTAGTGACATGAGTGACAAGTCCAGATCCCAAAGGGCTTCCATCCAATGTAGTAACCCTCATGGGGTCACTTAGAGGTTCAGAGGGAACGCCATTCTCCTTCGCCCAGACACCATCCATGAAGTTACCTGCGGCTCCAGAGTCTACCAAGGCTTGAAGGTGAAGCTTGTGGTTGTCCCAGGAGAGGGTGACTGGAATGAGCAGACGGGAGTTGGACGGATGGGAGGAGGTTATGTTTCCCGTTACAGTTCCCCCGGTCTGTACGGGACAGAGCGTTTCCCTGGAGCCCGGGACACGTGGAACGGAAATGGCCCGGTTTGCCGCAATATAGACAGCGTCGCTCCCTCATCCGGCGGTCTCTCTCAGCCTGGGAGATGCGTCCAATCTGCATGGGTTCTGGTGGAGCCAGCGATGATAAAGGTGGGGACTCGGAGCTGGGACTGATAGGAGCTAGAGGTCTACGGTTGAGTTCTCTCTCTCTCAGACGCTGGTCAATGCGTGAGGCCAACTTGATCAGGGACTCGAGATTGTCCGGTGGTTCCCGAGTGGCCAGTTCATCTTGGATAGTGTCGGAAAGGCCTTTCAGAAAGCACACCGTGAGCGCCTCGTTGTTCCAGCCACTCGCTGCTGCCACCGTGCGGAACTGGATGGCATAGTCCGTCACGCTGCGCCAACCTTGATGGAGAGTCAGGAGCTGTTTGGCTGAGTCAGAACCACTGCTTGGGCCTTGAAACACTCGTTTGAATTCCTCAGCAAAGGCAGAGTAGCTGGCACAGCAGGAACTATGGGCATCCCACACAGCAGTAGCCCAGGCCAGGGCTTTTTCCGACAGCAGGGTAATGATATACGCGATCTTAGACCGGTCGGTCGAAGGTTGCAGCTCAAAGGAGAGAGAACATTGAGTGAGAAAGCCTTTACAAGCACTTGGATCACCTGAGAACCGTTGGGGAGGTGGAAGACGAGGTTCAGCCAGGGGGTTAACTGCCATGGGTACGTGAACCTGAGGTACTGGGACGGGAACCGTTGCCGGGGTAAGTCGATCAGATATCTGCTTTATGGAAGTCAGCATCTCCGACAGAAGATGAGAATGTCTAGCCATTAAGGCCTCTTGCTGAACCAGGGCGGCTTCGTGGCGTTGGACAGTCTCCTGGTGGTGGGACAGCGTGGCAAAAGGTCCTGGGAACTGGCTGCCTCTGGGTTCATTTTTGGCTCTGTGTTTCTGTCAGGACCTGGTTTCGAACCTGGGTCGCCGGAGTGAGAAACAGTCACTTAACCAACTGAGCCACGAATAGTCAGCAGAACCCAGAAGATGAGGCAGACACAGCAGTACTTAAGACGGTGTATTTAATAAAGAAAAAAATCCTAAAATACAAAAAATAGCAAATCCAAAAGGTGGTAGGAAAAACACAAAAAGACCTCAAAAGAAACTCACCAAAAAATAAACAAAAAACAGAATACCACAAGAACTTCACCCGGAATCGACAAGAGCACACAGAACACTAGGGCAGGGTGCTAACATACAAACACAGAGCACAGAACTGAGGGAAACAAAGGGTTTAAATACAATCAGGGGAAACGAGACACAGGTGCAAACAATAATGGGGATCAAAAACCCGGAACAACCCTGGCCAAATCCTGACAGTAGAGACTTTTTTTGTGTAATGGGCATTTGTTCTTAGAAGGATATAGAAGGCCTTATATATCTTTAAAACAATTACCGTTAAATTACTCACCAAACACAAATCAAAGTCCCTTAACTTTGATTTATTTGACCTTTATTTTTCATCTCCAGGTGCAGAAACTCTCAAGGCAAATATGGTTATCATTGGCAAGGGTAAAATAAAACAACAACAAACATGTTGAATGTAGAAAGTTGTCCATTTCCAACCATCCAGCAGAAAGAAGAATGAGAGGGAATGTAAGAGGTCATCTTATAGTGCCAGAGCAGCTGCAACAATTATTTATGATTTGACCTGAGCCATCAGAAACAGATATAGATGAAAAGCTGAGGAGGTCATGAGAACCTCAGGACGGGGAGGTGGAGGTGCCCTTCCCTGTGCCTGCAGACTGCAGTAGGCTGGCAGGGCCGGGCCTCTCAGTGGAGCTAGCAGAGCTGGTGGAGTCTAAACGTCTCTGGCTGGAAAGACATTCAGCACCTCATCAACTGACTCCACAGAGATGTTCCAGCTTCAGCTCTCTCAGAAGAATGTCAGATTGAGGTGAAGATTCTCTGGCTCAGAATCCTCAACCACCCTAGCCCCGTGAGTTTACCTAGTTTCAACAGGTGATAGCATTCTGTAATTGAGGTTTTGAAGGGCACATGCACCATAAATACCTTTGCTTCAAGAGGCAAAAGAGGTATGTTGTTTTCTAACGAGGTGCTGGCATGTTTTCTGTGGCAAACACTGCTATCATTCATATCCATTAGTCTTCCATATCTAACCAGGATACTGCTGACTTGTCGTTTGACACTGATGACCCTGTAGAACGTAATCTAGACATTCTCAAAACATTTAATCTGAATTTCATAGGGAGAATATTTTCAAATCATCATGACTCATTGACCTTCCAAAGACCTCCGCTCAAAAGCACAGACCGACTGGGTCATTAACAAAGAAAAATAGGGAGAACTGGCATCAGAGAAATATTATTGCTATGATTAATGCTTGCACTCCCCCATGCCCTTTCTGGAGATGGCAGGCCACATGCTGCAGTTCATTTTCTATTTAATTTCTCTGCTTCATTCTCTGTTGCCATTTGGTCCTAAGCAATGCTCACTTACCCAGATGGGGGGGGGTCAACCTGCAACCATAACCCCCATTTACATGTCTACCACACACACACATTTATTCCCATAAGCCTATCTGAGACAGCTCCATAACACAGTTACATGAGGGGAAATGTATGAATGGAGAAATAAGTCTGCTCCCACCAAGCATCTTTATGGGTGATATGTATAGTCTCCTGGACCTTGACGGAGCTCTGTTCCTCACCATGTTTCCCCCTGGTGAGAACTGGAGAGTATGTGAGACCAGTGAGACAATTCGATGCTGTAATGTAACTCAGCGTATTGCTCTTGCTAGTCTCCTGGGCTGGCCATGATGAGGTATGATGGCACGCAGCCTTAACATTAACGGGGGGAACAACCTTCTGATCACCCTGGACAGTGCTACACTTGTGTAGGGGATGTGAATTTATCCCGTACAATGTAAGCCCTTAAGCACCTGGAAAACTGCTAGACAGTATGTATACTGTGAATTCAACCCATTATAATGATAAAATAATCAGGAACACAGGCATTAACACAGTACGTTTTCCTCATAGAGATCCTAACAACAAACACAGTGTGCTTATACTAATAACACACAAATGATTGTATTTTTCTTTTCCATATTGAATAAATAATTTAAACTTTCATAGTGTAGGGTGGAAAAATTATGTGAACCCCTAGGCTAATGACTTTTACAAAAACTAATTGGAGTCAGGAGTCAGCTAACCTGGAGTCCAATCAATAAGATGAGATTGGAGATGTTGGTTAAAGCTGCCCTGCCCTATAAAAAAAACACTCCGAAAATTTTAGTTTGCTATTCACAAGAAGCATTATCTGATGTGAACCATGCCTCGAACAAAAGAGATCTCATAATACCTAAGACTAGGAATTGTTGACTTGCATGAAGCTGGAAAGGGTTACAAAAGTATCTCTAAAAGCCTTGATGTTCATCAGTCCACAGTAAGACAAATAGTCTATAAATGGAGAAATTTCAGCACTGTTACTACTCTCCCTAGGAGTGGCTGTCCTGCAAATATGACTGCAAGAGCACAGTGCAGAATGCTCTAGAGTGTCAGCTAAAGACTTACAGAAATCTCTGGAACATGCTAACATCTCTATTGACGAGTCTATGATACGTAAAACGCTAAACAAGAATGATGTTCATGGGAGGACACCACGGAAGAATCCACTACTGCCCAAAGAAAACATTGCTGCACAAGTTCGCAAAAGACCACCTGGATTTTCCACAGCCCTTCTGGCAAAATATTCTGTGGACAGATTAAACTAAAGTTGAGTTGTTTTGAAGGAACACGCAACACTATGTGTTGAGAAAAAAGGCACAGCACACCAACATCAAAACCTCATCCCAACTGTAAAGTATGGTGGAGGGAGCATCATGGTTTGGGGCTGCTCTGCTGCCTCAGGGCCGGGACAGCTTGCTATCATGACGGAAAAATGAATTCCCAGGTTTCTCAAGACATTTTGCAGGAGGCAGGAGAATATAAAGCTATCTGTCCGCCAATTGAAGCTCAACAGAAGTAGGGTGATGCAACAGGACAACGACCCAAAACACAAAAGTAAATCAACAGAAGAAAATAAGCCTCCAGTCCTGACCTCAACCCGATTTTAAAATGCTGTGGCATGACCTCGAGAGCGGTTCACACATCCTAAGAATATTGCTGAACTGAAACAGTTTTGTAAAGATGAATGGTCCAAAATTCATCCTGACCGTTGTGCAGGTCTGATCCGCAACTACAGAAAAATGTTGAGTTTTTTGCTGCCAAAGGAGGGTCAACCAGTTATTAAATCCAAGGTTTCACATACTCTTTCCACCCTATACTATGAATGTTTACACTGTGTGCTTAATAAAGACATTAAAACATATAATTATTTGTGTGTTATTAGTTTAAACAGACTGTATTTGTTTATTGTTGTGACTTAGATGAAGATCAGATCAAATTTGATGACCAATTTATGCAGAAATCCAGGTAATTCCGAAGGGTTCACATACTTTTTCTTGCCACTGTATATGCCAGGCCAAAATGGCATTAACAGGGCAATGATCAATCAATCATTCTAACTCATACAATGCATAATTTATGTAGCCTATTACTCTCCACCAATAATGGACCAACCTAACCTATATGCCACACCATGACAGCATCAAAACAGATCGACATGGCCACCTTGGGTCTCCCTCTATGTTTTTACATGGTGATTTCTCCCCTCCTCTTCCTTCACTCCTCACTTCCCTCCCTTCTGTTTTGCTGGGCCCTGCAGACAGCAGCTTGGAGAACAAAGCGCATCGTGTCTGGATATGATCATAAGTGAGGAGATGTCGAGACAGGAATGCAGTGGAATCTGATCGCTCCTGCAGACCTGCAGCAGAGACGGAGAGAGGTGAAGACAGGGCTCAGACATAACAGTAGAAATGATGCAGTCTTTACACCCGCTAGAATACCTTCATTCTGATCCCTCATGAGTTGGAGTTTTTCCTGACCATAAGACCTGACTGTGGAAAACTCTTGGCCCTAGTTACAGCCTTACTCACGTCGTGAGCACAATCATCTGGAACACTCCCAAAATGTGATGTCTGCATTCAACTTTTTCTTTTATACCTAGAACCTAATGGAAATGTGTGCATACACATCTGCGATGTTAACACTTCCCTCTAGACTGGATCCACACTTCTACATCAGGGGAGGATTATTCCTCTTCTCACATTCTTTCACACTCCATCTCAGCTGTTGGCAAGTGAGCAATGACAGCTGTGTAACATCAAGTTCACTTGTTTTCTATGTCAAGTTATATCTCCACCTTTCAGCCTAACATTTGTACATAGAGAGCCATAGTCAATAGAGAACATGTAGATTCCAACAAAAAGTTTGGAGACGGCAACGTTGACAGGTCAAGTAGTTAGATGGAGGAGATGGAAGTATGTGTTCAATGTTGTATTTCAGCACCTTCTATTGCAGTGATGTGGTCTATTGCTATGCATTCACATAGCTCTGTCATCCAGCATATATGAGGAGCAAGGCCAAACAAAAATCATTTTTTCAAGCATTTTCTCATTTCTGAGTGCAGATGAACCCGCAATTACCTTGTGGAGGAGTGTATCCTTTTTATTATAGTTTTGGATATTGAATACAAAAGGTACATTGTCAGGTTGACACTCTGCAAAACAGGTCTTACTATTACCTGATATACAGCTTGATCTGTCTTGAACCCAAAAAAGTACAAGTGGTCTGTAAGTGAGCTCTAATCAATGTGCTCTCTCAGGACACACTATAATTTCCAGAGGCGCGGTGAGGAACTAGCTACAGGAGAGTTCACCCCAGGGTTCAGTTTCGTGTTGAATTCCCACTATGTCAAGGTCATGTCTGGCAGAACATAGGAGCGACAAATGAGGATGGATATATACCTCCAGAACTCTGGTGATGGGCCATAAGGGACGTGGACATACCTCACCGAAACAAGTTTATTACTTGTACCTCAAATTCATCTCACCTGTTGAAAACTGAAAAATAGCTACATAGCTCATTGTAAATGATGAGAATGAGGTATTATATTTACTGGTAGAGCAGGTACTGTTGTTAGCCTTTAGCTCTTGCTCTGAAGTAATGAAAACCATATTAGCTGGAAAACCGTCCCCCACTCCAAGGTTGGCCAATGAGTTAGGAGACTTTTGAGGGCGTTTGCTGGGATGACGACAGTGTTTTTGGAAACATTAGGAGGCTAATGATGGATGAGTTTGGGCCTCGCTAGCTGCTAAGTATCTTGTCTGAGCAGGGGTCTATTTGGGCCAAATTTAGCCCTGTGAAAAAAAGTTACACTGACCAGTGGCAGCGACAGTTGTTTGCTTGTAGAAGCCAAGTTAATTTATAGACAACTTGCTACGCTCTTGTGATACATTTGGACCTCGGTGGCT
The DNA here is from genome assembly GCF_036934945.1 of Oncorhynchus masou masou. Taxonomy (NCBI): domain Eukaryota; kingdom Metazoa; phylum Chordata; class Actinopteri; order Salmoniformes; family Salmonidae; genus Oncorhynchus; species Oncorhynchus masou. Next base: position 79,147,572 of record NC_088235.1, on the reverse strand, counting down.
GTTCCTTGCTTGCACCTATATTTACTTTTATTGTTATGTTCTGGACTGCTTTCTCCATTTTCTAAAATGCAGTTTGTTTTAACCTCAGCCTTCATCTTTTTTTCTGAATAGAACATTTGGAGCCTTAGTAGTTCTTACTCAGCCACAGTGGCACACCCTGACCATAGTTTGCTTTGTATGTTTCTATGTTTTGTTTGGTCAGGGTGTGATCTGAGTGGGCATTCTATGTTGGATGTCTTGTTTGTCTATTTCTATGTCTGGCCTGGTATGGTTCTCAATCAGAGGCAGGTGTTAGTCATTGTCTCTGATTGGGAACCATATTTAGGTAGCCTGTTTGGTGTTGGATTTTGTGGGTGATTGTTCCTGTCTTTGTGTTTGCACCAGATAGGGCTGTTTTAGGTTTTCACGTTTATTGTTTTGGTAGTCTGTTCATGTGTAGAGTCTTTATTAAAGTACCATGAATAACCACCACGCTGCGTTTTGGTCCACCTCTCCTTCAACTAAAGAAAACCGTTACACACAGTCTGGACCTTTAACTCAGCCACAGTCTGGTCCTTTACATTTTTCCACTTTATACACAGCGGACAATTTGCCAAGTCAGTGCTTTGGACCGTAGCCTGTCATGGTGTCAAGGACACCTCACCCACTTCACAACATTGTATTGTGGGTGACTGGGAACCAGAGGAATGTATTTGAAGAATGCTCTATGACTGCTGAATTCAGAACCCTACCTTGTTACGCAGAGTCCTTAGCGAGAACAGCGGGTAAGGTTGATGGAAAACAAATGAGAAGGCCGTTTGTGCAAAGCTGTGAAATTCCAGTGTGCAGCCCAAGAGTCTGGCTGCGTTGCATCACAGCTAATATAAATGCCTTTGGCACATGCACTTACACAAGTAAACCAAATTTGATCGTTGTGTCTTCCAAATTAGTCTCCAAGACAATAATTTATTCTCCATAACAGATATTTCGTTATAAACCTAATGGGATTTTTAGGACTGTTTTATGAGTGTATTCTGACACCATTTCCTTTAATAGTAATTAATCTAATAAGGAGAAAAGTGGACATTTACTTTCCTTCTATGGATTGAGTCAACATCCAGTGCTGGCATAAAGCTTCCACTGACAAGCCCAGATTCAGCCTTCTCAGACAGCTAGGGCCTGAAGGTCGTATGATGGGCAAATAAAAAGCCCTACTGTCTAATTCTCTTCCGTACTTTATTTACACTCCATAAATCTGACCAGCACGTTCTAGCATCGTCAAACACCTGAGGTGGGGCAATGACTGTCATTATGGGCGCCAGCGGTACAGGTTATTGCTGCACAGCATGTTCTGGGATACGGCGACTGATTTATTCTTTCCATGCATATTTTTCTCCACACAGTATATAGAATTACTACTAAATGCATGTGCTTTCATTGAGGTCAAACCAGCCTGCCTGTGGAAGTAGTTAAGAGGTCAGAACAAGGGGCCTCTGTTTTGGGTTGTGCTACTAGACAGTTGCCGACTAATATCACTGAGCTACTGCCAGCATACCATAGGGCTATTACCATTATAGAGATGGAAACAGAGTGAATAAAAGCTGAAGAAACACAGATCATAAGAAGTAGCCAATATGTACATTTTGGACATCACACATAAAATTGTGATTAGCATAAGAAGATGTATAAATGTACCTTGGTACCGAAGGAAAACCATAACGTCTGTTTTATGTATTCATGACTAATTGGTTTTGGGTCTTTGGATTTTTTGATGATGAATGACTTTCACCATACTGGACACTTTATATAAACTGTAATCCGGAGTAGACCTGCTTAGGCTATAAGAGAAAATATAATAAATGTGGTCTTTATGAAGTGAAATCCTCCAAGCGTTTCAATCACATCATAATCATGTCTCTGTCCAGTCCAGAAAACTATATCAAAGTTAATCATCCAGCAGACTTTATTTAAATACCATAATTCAATTAGATTGATTATATCTTACATTGGGCCATGCAGGAAATTATACATTATCTTTAATTAGTCCGATCTGCGCCAACAAGGATATTCATCTCAGCGAGGCTCAAATCCCAGTCCCAGACTTTAATGAAGGCAAACATGGATCAAATCAGTTTTACCTCATTTCTACCAGCATATCTCATGTGCAACAAACGTGAAGAAACCCCAACTTCTGGTCACCTTTGGTGGCACACACATATTAAACTCTCATCTCTTCCCAACATTTGGTAAATCTGACCATAATTATTTTCTCTTGATTCCATGCTGTCACAGTTAAAACTTTAAAGCAGGACATCCTTATCATTTATCGCCCTCCAGGTTAAGGAAGTCATCAATGAGCTTGATGCCTTGACAGGACTGTTTTCCTGGAACAGACTGGAATATGTTCAGGATTCATTCATTGGGCGAGTATACCATCTCACGTCACCTTTGACTTCATTCCTCTCTGCCTCCTTCTTTCCACTCCTCCCCTCTTTTGACCTCACGTAAATATCCCATCCCCATGGACTCACAGGCAACATCCGACCTCATCTTGAAGGCTGAGCTTCCACTAACCTCATTGCAACTCCCCTCCAAGTCAGGACCACTACCTTGTATCCCCCTCTCGCTCTTATCAATCAATCAAATGTATTTATAAAGCCCTTCTCCCATAAACTGATGTCACAAAGTACTCTCAGAAACCCATCCTAAAATCCCAAACTGAAAGCAATGCAGATCCAGATTCTGCACAGTCCTCAAAAACTCTTCCCTAGAAAGACCGGAATCTAGTAGGAAACCTATCTGCCTCCTATCCTAGAGGAACCAGGCAATGAGGGATGGCCAGTCCGCTCATAAGAAATCCCGCCATGCCCTCAGACAAACCATCAAATTGGCAAAATGTCAATACAGGCCTAAGATTGAATCCTCCCTACACTGGCTCTGATGCTCCTCTGTCTCTGCTGCTAAAGCCACTTTCTACCACTCTAAATTCCAAGCATCTGCGAGCTAACCCAGGAAGCTCTTTGCCACCTTCTCCTCCCTCCTGAATCCTCCTTTATCCTCCCTTCAAGGCAAGCAACATTTTGAAAAGAAGGTGCACGAGAGCACCAGCTGTGCTGTCAAATGACACCGTGTTCTGATCACACTGCCCTACCCTGTGCTCTGAGCAAGACCTTTCTCCAGATGAAATTCACAAAGACACGGCGCCAGACAGATTGCCCGCTTGACCCTATCCTCAAAGCATCTTCTCCAGACCACTGGAAAGTGTCTTAAAACCTCTTGATACTCCCCATCCGGATCCGGGACCGTGAATAAAGTCCCTTCCCTTCAGGCTCATTAGCATAACGACCTACACTCGATCCCTCCGATTTCTGAAAATATCCCTTACATTTACATTTCTCCAAAACTCTTGAAGACGTCTCTTGGCCAGCTCCAGAGCGATCTTCAAATTGGTGAATTCACCTTCTGACATCCAGTGGAACAGCCAACTACAATGCTCTTCTCTAAATCATTAAGGGGGTGGTGAGAAGCTAACTATCTTATCCTAGGTATTCCTTGAAGGTGGGGTTTCAGGTGTCTCCGGAAGGTGGTGATTGATCCTCTGTCCCTGGCTCCGTGGGAGTTTGTTCCACGGCGGGGGCCAGAGCAGCGAACAGTTTTGACTGGGCTGACCAGGGAACTGTACTTCCTCAATGGTAGGGAGGTGAGCAGGCCAGAGGTGGATTCGCAGTGCCCTTCCTTGGGTGTCCTATCAGAGCCTGGAGTCACTGCATAACCTGCCGTTCCCCTCACAGCTCCGTAGGCAAGCACCATGGTCTTCTAGACCGGATGCGAGCTTAACTGGAAGCCAGTGGAGAGAGCGGAGGAGCGGGGTGACGTGAGAGAACTTGGGCATGTCTGAACATATCAGTGTGGATGACGGATCACCAGTTCAAGCTTAATGGCAAGGCAGGAGCTTCCTCCCAGGACAGCCCGTTGCAGTAATCCAGCCATCGGGAGATGACAAGTGCCTGGATCCTAGGACCTGCGCCGCTTCCTGTGTGAGGCCTGGACAACACCCTGGATGTTGTCAACCAACATCACAGGCGGTGGCCCCGTTCCATGATGTTCATTGACAACATCCGCAGGGTGTTGCCTCACCAGGATCACGCGCAGGTTCTCCAGGCACTCTGGGTCAGGACACGTCTGGATTTGTCAACCGTGATGGCTGAGATCATGGTGCGGGCAGTCCTACAACTCATCGGGAGGAAGAGCAGCTCCGTCTTGCCGAGGTTCAGCTTGAGGTGGTGATCCGTCATCCACACTGATATGTCTGCCAGACATGCAGAGATGCGCATTCGCCACCTGGTCATCAGAAGGGGGAAAGGAGAAGATTAATTGTGTGTCGTCTGCATAGCAATGATAGGAGAGACCATGTGAGGCCTATGACAGAGCCAAGTGACTTGGTGTCAGCCCAGAAAAACTGGGCTAGAACAGAGCCCCCAATGGGGGACAAAGTGGTGACGACGCCAGGACAGAGGAGTCAATCACCACCTTCCGACACCTGAAACCCCACCTCTTCAAGGAATACCTGTCAGGATAGGATACGCAATCCTTCGTCACCCCCCGCCTTAAATGATTTAGAGGTCTAAAGTGGCTGTTCCACTGGATGTCAGAAGGTGAATTCACCAATTTGCGGAGCGCTCCGTGATGCAGAGAAGAGCGTCTCAGTTGAATGACTAAATGTAAATGTTAATCATCCAGCAGACTTTGGGTCCTGTGTGGTCATTCTGAGAGAGATAGTGGGAGAGCTGGCCAAGGTAGTGGCACGGTCTGTAGTTGTTGACATCGGAGGGATCGAGTGTAGGTTTTTTCAGAAGGGGTGCAACTCTCGCTCTCTTGAAGACGGAAGGGATTAGCCAGCGGTCAGGGATGAGTTGATGAGCGAGGTGAGGTAAGGGAGAAGGTCCCCGGAAATGGTCTGGAGAAGACTTTATTTAGGGGATAGGGTCATAGCGGGCAGGTTGTTTTACATTGCCGTCATGCAGGAAATTAGATTTCATCTGAGAGAGAGGGGAGAAAGGATATACTACTGGTAGGGCAGTGTGAGGCAAATCCCAGTCAGACTTTAATGAAGGCAAACTTAAATCAGTTTCTCCTCATTTTCCAGCATATCACATCTGCAACATGGGGGAAGGAAAAACAACTCTAGACCACCTTTAGGACACATATTAAACTCTCCTAGGCCCAACATTTGGTAAATCTGACCATAATTATTTTCTCTTGATTACTGCCTACAAGCAAAAACTAAAGCAGGAAGTACCAATGATGCTCAATAAGGAAGTGGTCAGATGACGCGGATGCTACATTACAGGACTGTTTTGCTGGAACAGACTGGTCCATTCATTCATTGAGGAGTATACCATCTCACCAGGGAGGCGACGTAAATATCCCAACCAGAAGGCCATGGATTTTCCTCCATTTCCGCATCGACGACGTGTCCCCACAGAGGCTCCGCACCGAGCTGAAGGCTGGAGCTGACCAAGGAACAGGACACTAATCCTGTTTATCAATCAATCAAATGTATTTATAAAGCCCTTCTTACATAAACTGATGTCACAAAGTAGGGGACAGAAACCCAGCCTAAAATCCCAAACAGAAAGCAATGCAGATGCAGACTCAGGAGTGGTTGGAGAAACTCCCTGAGCAGAGGGAAGAATCTAGGATGGAAAGGAGAGAGGAACCAGGCAATGAGGGATGGCCAGTCCGGTTGAAATCCCGCCATGCCCTCAGACAAACCATCAAATTGGCAAAATGTCAATACAGGCCTAAGATTGAATCCTACTACACTGGCTCTGATGCTCGTCGGATGTGGCAAGGCTTGAAAACTGAGGTTAGTGGAAGGTCATCTAAAAGATGAAACCCAGCGTATTGCTGCCCAGTGAGTAGGGGGCCGACCAGATGAGCTAAATGCCTTTTATGCTTGCTGGAAAGAAGGAGGCAGAGAGGAAGAGCAAAGGTACACTGGGCACCAGCTGTGCTGGATGACAGTGTGATCACGCTCTCCCAGGATGTGAGCAAGACCTTTAAACAGATCAACATTCACAAAGGCACAAGCGCCAGACAGATTACCAGGACGAACCAAAGCATGGCGGACCAACTGGAAAGGATGTTCTTAAAACCTCTAACTGTGACCCCATCCCGGATCCGGGATCGTGAATAATGCCTCAGGCTCATTAGCAGAGAATGTTAACCATTTGGGAAAATGCAAATAAAATGAAAATAATGCGCCTGCTCTCAAGCTTAGCCTTTTCTTAACAACACTGTCATCTCAGATTTTCAAAATATGCTTTTGAACCATAGCAATTCACTAATTTGTGTAAGAGTATGCAAAGCTAGCTTAGCATTCTGAGTAGCATTTAGCACGCAACATTTTCACAAAAACCAGATAACCAAATAAATAAAATAATTTACCTTTGAAGAGCTTCGGCTGTTTTCAATGAGGAGACTCTCAGTTACATAGCAAATGTTCAGTTTTTCCTGAAAGAATCTTTGTGTAGGAGAAATCGCTCCGTTTTGACATCACATTTGGCTACCGAAACGAACCGAAAATTCAGTCACCAAAACGTCAAACTTTTTCCAAATTAACTCCATAATATCGACCGAAACATGGCAAACGTTGTTTGGAATCAATCCTCAAGGTTTTTTTTCACATATCTCTTCATTGATATGCAGTTCGTGGAAGCCTGCTTCCCCCTCAGAATCGCATGGAAAAATACCAGCAGCTGAAAAAGACGCACCAATTTCGACGGAGGACACCGGGCGGACACCTGGCAAATGTAGTCTCTTATGGTCAATCTTCCAATGATATGCCTACAAATACGTCACAATGCTGCAGACACCTTGGGGAAACGACAGAAAGGGCAGGCTCATTCCTCTCGCATTCACAGCCATATAAGGAGACAATGGAAAACGGAGCCTCAAAAATCCTGCTGGTTTCCTGGATGCCGTTTCATCTTGGTTTTGCCTGTAGCTCCCGTTCTAGGGCACGCACAGAGAATATCTTTGCAGTTCTGGAAACGTCAGAGTGTTTTCTTTCCAAAGCTATCAATTATATGCATAGTCGAGCATCTTTTTGTGACAAAATATTGCGCTTAAAACGGGCACGTCTTTTTATCCAAAAATGAAATAGCGCCCCCATAGCATCAAGAGGTTAACTGACATTTTCAACCTCTACCTGACAGTCTGTAATACCTACATGTTTCAAACAGACCACCATAGTCCCTGTGCCCAAGAAAGTTAAGGTAGCACTCAAGTCGGTAGCCATGAAGTGCTTTCAACACCATCATGCCGGAAACCCTAGACCCACTCCAATTCGCAGACCGCCCCAACAGATCCACAGATGACACAATCTCAATCACACTCCACACTGCCCTTTCCCACCTGGACTAAAGGAACACCTTTGTGAGAATGCTGTTCATTGACTAAAGCTAGCGTTCAACACCATAGTGCTCCCAACGCTCATCACTAAGGACCCTGGGACTAAACACCTCCCTCTGCAACTGGATCCTGGACTTCCTGACGGGCTGCCCCCAGGTGGTAAAGGTAGGCATCTTCCATGCTGATCCTCAACATTGGGGCCCCTCAGGGGTGCATGCTTAGTCCCCTCCTGTACTCCCTGTTCACCCACGACTACATGGCCAAGCACAACTCCAACACCAACATTAAGTTTACTGACGACACAACAGTGGTAGGACTGATCACCCACAACGATGAGACAGCCTACAGTGAGGGAAAAAAGTATTTAATCCCCTGCTGATTTTGTATGTTTGCCCACTGACAAAGAAATTATCAATGTATAATTTTAATGGTAGTTTTATTTGAACAGTGAGAGACAGAATAACAACAACAAAAATTCAGAGAAACGCATGTCAAAAATGTTATAAATTGATTTGCATTTTAATGAGGGAAATAAGTATTTTTCCCCTCTGCAAAACATGACTTAGTACTTGGTGGCAAAACCCTTGTTGGCAATCACAGAGCTCAGACGTTTTTTTGTAGTTGGCCACCAGGTTTGCACACATCTCAGGAGGGATTTTGTCCCACTCCTCTTTGCAGATCTTCTCCAAGTCATTAAGGTTTCGAGGCTGACGTTTGGCAACTCAAACCTTCAGCGTCCTCCACATATTTTCTATGGGATTAAGGTCTGAAGATTGGCTAGGCCACTCCAGGACCTTAATTTGCTTCTTCTTGAGCCACTCCTTTGTTGCCTTGGCCGTGTGTTTTGGGTCATTGTCATGCTGGAATACCCATCCACGACCCATTTTCAATGACCTGGCTGAGGGAAGGAGGTTCTCACCCAAGATTTGACGGTACATGGCCCATGGCCATCGTCCCTTTGATGCGGTGAAGTTGTCCTGTTCCCTTAGAAGAAAAACACCCCCAAAGCATAATGTTTCCACCTACATGTTTGATGGTGGGGATGGTGTTCTTGGGGTCATAGGCAGCATTCCTCCTTCTCCAAACACTGCGAGTTGAGTTGATGCCAAAGAGCTCCATTCTAGTCTCATCTGACCACAACACTTTCACCCAGTTGTCCTCTGAATCATTTAGATGTTCATTGGCGAACTTCAGACGGACATGTATATGTGCTGCAGGATTTCAGTCCTTCACGGCGTAGTGTGTTACCAATTGTTTTCTTGGTGACTATGGTCCCAGCTGCCTTGAGATCATTGACAAGATCCCCCCCGTGTAGTTCTGGGCTGATTCCTTACAGTTTTCATGATCATTGCAACTCCACAAGGTCAGATCTTGCATGGAGCCCCAGGCCGAGGGAGATTGACAGTTTTTTTGTGTTTCTTCCATTTGCGAATAATCGCACAAACTGTTGTCATCTTCTCACCAAGCTGCTTGGTGATGGACTTGTAGCCCATTCCAGCCTTGTGTAGGTCTACAATCTTGTCCCTGACATCCTTGGAGAGCTCTTTCATCTTGGCCATGGTGGAGAGTTTGGAATCTGATTGATTGCTTCTGTGGACAGGTGTCTTTTATACAGGTAACAAACTGAGATTAGGAGCACTCCCTTTAAGAGTGTGCTTCTAATCTCAGCTCGTTACCTGTATAAAAGACACCTGGGAGCCAGAAATCTTTCGGATTGAGAGGGGGTCAAATACTTATTTCCCTCATTAAAATGCAAATCAATTTATAACATTTTTGACATGCGTTTTTCTGGATTTGTTTGTTGTTATTCTGTCTCTCACTGTTCAAATAAACCTACCATTACAATTATAGACTGATCATTTCTTTGTCAGTGGGCAAAAGTACAAAATAAGCAGGGGATCAAATACTTTTTTCCCTCACTGTATAGGGAGGAGGTCAGAGACCTGGCAGTGTGGTGCCAGAACAACATCCTGTCCCTCTATGTGAGCAAGACAAAAGAGCTGATTGTGGACTATAGGAAAAGGAGGACAGAACTGGCCCTCATTAACATCGACGGGGCTGAAGTGGAGTGGGTCGAGAGTTTCAAGTTCTTTGTTGTCCACATCACCAACGAACTATCATGATCCAAACACACCGAGAAAGTGGTGAAAAGGGCACAACAACATATTTTCCCCCCCAGGAGGCTGAAAATATTTGGCATGGGTCCCCAGAACCTCAAAAGTTTCCACAGCTGCACCATCGAGAGCATCCTGACCGGTTGCATCACCGCCTGGTATGGGAAGTGCTCGACATCTGACCGCAAGGTGCTACAGAGGGTAGTGTGTATGGCCCGGTACATCACTGGGGCCAAGCTTCCTGACATCCAGGACCTATATAATAGGCGGTGTCAGAGAAATACCCCCAAAATTGTCAAAGACTCCAGTCACCCAAGTCATAGACTGTTCTCTCTGCTACCGCATGGCAAGTGGTACCGGAGCGCCAGGTCTAGGACCAAAAGGCTCCTTAACAGCTTCTACCCCCAAGACTTAAGACTGCTGAACAATTAATCAAATGGCCACCCGGACTATTTACATTTGTTTTTACACTGCTGCTACTCACTGTTTATTATCTATGCAGAGTCACTTTACAAATTACCTTGACTAAACTGTATCATCACACATTGACTAGGTACCTGTACCCCCTGTATATAGCCTCGTTATTGTTATGTCATTTTCCTGTGCTACTTTTTTTATTAGATTTTTTAAACTTTAGTTTATTAGTAAATATTTTCTTGACTCTATTTCTTGAACTGCGTTGTTGGTTAAGGGCTTGTAAGTAAGCATTTCACAGTAATACAACCCCTGTTGTATTCGGCACGTGACAAATAAAATTTGATTGATTTGATCCAATGGCACCATAGTTATAGTCTCTTCATAACTAATATGTCATAGGTTAGAAACAAAGCATTTGGAATATTAAAAACTCCCAGAAATAGCACATTAATTAATGTTAACAGTCCATGGTGTGGGAAAGTCAACCTGGGGATGTCCGATTGCCAAATACTGGACAGAGCCATAATCTCCACCCGGTACAGCCTCCCGGAATGTCCCCTTGCCAAATACTGGACATAATCTACACCCAGCACAGCCAGAAGAGGACTGGCCACCCCTCATAGACTGGTTCCTCTCTAGGTTTCTTCCTAGGTTTCAGCCTTTCTAGGGAGTTTTTCCTAGCCACCGTGCTACTACACCTGCTTGCTGTTTGCGGTTTTAGGCTGGGTTACTGTACAGCACTTTGTGACATCAGCTGATGTAAGAAGGGCTTTATAAATACATTTGATTGAAAGCCAGTCTGGCTTCTACCAAGTTATGGAAAGTCTGAAATCCAAAGAGAATAATAAGCACTATAATTGATAATTGAGAAAATTGTTTTGAACTATTTGCTCACTATATAAAATGTGCCACACAGTACAAAAGTACTTCCAATGTGCTGTTGCTACCCCTGAAATAGTGTTGTCCTCAGCTCTTTTGTATTCAGTGGCCAGATACATTACTGAATGACCACTACTGTATATGGGGGTTTCTAATCTGAGACATAAAATGACCTAATATGTTACATATGACATGTAGGCCTAAACCATGTTTAACTGAGCTATAAACAGAAAAGGCATTAGTGGGTTCTGTCACTGATCCCAGGCATAATGAATGAGATTAGAATCAGGGCCAGACTACTGCATTTGAGGCCCCAGGGCCACATTCTCTGTTTTATAATGCTGTTCTAAATATAATAAAATCCAATTTTATTGGTCACATACACATAGTTAGCAGATGTTATTGTGGGTGTAGCGAAATGCTTGTGCTCCTAGCTCCAACAGTGCAGTAGTATCTAAGAATTCACAACAATACACACAAATCTCGAAGTAAAAGAACGGAATTAAGAAATATATACATTTTAGGACAAGCAATGTCGGTGTGGCATTGACTAGAATATAGGAAATACATATGAAATTAGTAAAACAGTATGTAAACATTATTAAAGTGACCAGTGTTTCATTATTAAAGTGACCAGTGATTCCATCTCTATGTACATAGGGCAGCAGGCTTTAAGGTGCAGGGTTGAGTAACCGGGAGGTAGCCAGATAGTGACAGTGACTAAGTTCAGGGCATGGTACTGGGTGGAGGCCGGCTAGTGATGACTATTTAACAGTCTGGCTGCCTTGAGATAGAAGCTGTTTTTCAGTATCTCGGTCCCAGCTTTGATACACCTGTAAAGACTTCTGGATGACCTTCTGGATGATCGCCAGGTCAACAGGCCGTGGCTCAGGTGGTTGATGTCCTTGGTGATCTTTAGGTGTAGGTGTCCTGGAGGGCAGGCAGTATACTCCCGGTGGGGGCAGACTGCACCACCCTATGGAGAGCCCTGCGGTTGCGGGCGGTGCAGTTGCTGTACCAGGCAGTGATACAGCCGGACAGGATGTTCTCAATGGGGCATCTGTAAAAGTTTGTGAGGGGCCAAACCAAATTTCTTCAGCCTCCACCCACACAGACAGTGTGGGTGGACCATTTCAGATTGTCAGTGATGTGTACACCAGTGAACTTGAAGCTTTTCACCTTCTCCACTGTGGTCCCATCGATGTGGATGGGGGTGTGTTCCCTCTACTGTCTCCCGAAGTCCACGATCAGCTCCTTCATTTTGTTGATGTTGATGGAGAGGTTATTTTCCTTGCACCACTATGCCAGGGCCCTCACCTCCTCCCTGTAGGCTGTCTCGTCATATTTGGTAATCAGGCCTACTACTGTTATGTTGTCTGCTTGGTAATCAGGCCTAATACTGTTGTGTCATCTGCAAACTTGATGAGTGAGTTGGAGGCATGTGTGGCCACGCTGTCATGGGTGAATAGGGAGTACAGGAGGGGGCTGAGCACACACCCTTGTGGGGTTCTTCTGTTGAGGATCAGCGTAGTGGAGGTGTTGTTACTATCTTCGCCACCTGGGGGACGGCCCGTCAGGAAGTCCAGGTGTCATATCCTGATCTATTTCACTTGTCTTTGGGATTGTCTCCATCTCCCTCCAGGTGTCGCCCATCTTCCTCATTTTCCCTTGTGTATGTATACCTGTGTTCTCTGTTTGTCTGTTGCCAGTTCTTTTGTTTCGTCAATCTTACCAGCGTTTTTCCCTCTGCTCCTGTCTCTCGATTGTTTCTGTTTCCTAGTTTTCCCGGTGTTGACCATTCTGCCTGCCCTGACCCTGAGCCTGCCTGCCATCCTGTACCTTTGCCTGCCCTGACCCTGAGCCTGCCTGCCTTGGACCTGCCTTTTGCCAGCCCCTGTTCAATTAATAAACTGGTGTTACTTCGACGTTGTCTGCATCTGGGTTTTACCTGAAACATGATACCATGAGGTTGCAGCTTCTACACATTTTGTCATGAGGTTAAGAGAAAATGTTGCAGTTTTAAAGCTAATTTCCTGCAATTATACACTTTTAGCTATTGGTCAGAGATAAAAAAAAAAAAAGTGCTGTTATATAGCACCCCCCCCCAAAAAAACCCAACAACAACATTTAAAAAAAAACTGTGTGCCTGTGTGCCTGTTTGTTACCTTGCCCTGATTTAGAATGTATGATATTCCTACATTTTAAGAGCCAGTGTTAATGCGTTTCTATTTTGAGTTAAATTTAGGCTAATGTGCTAGAGGGAAATAAAAACAACTGTAGCACCTGTTCCATACTGTTTTGCACAAACATATGGTAACCTATGGCAGTCTGATTAAAATCGAATGCCTTTTTTAAACATGAATTAGGCTTACTGAACAGGTGTGCAAAAAATAAATGATCTGACATTCAGTTGACCCAGTTAAAAATAATCTGTCATCTCTGGCCAATCGCTTGACCTGCGTCTTGAAATCATAGGCTGTTCAAATGTTCTGATGAATGCGGATGACATGACAAGATTACCGGATCCCGATGCCAGTTAGTTTAATGTTACTGAATATTCTCACAAAAAAAACAGTCAATTCTAAAATGCGCAGTCAGTAGGCGGTAAAGGGACTTTATAACGAGTAGTGCAAATAACGGATATTCCCAATTTATTGAAATGGCGTCTGGGAATGAAGAGGAAAGTGCGGGTAGCGTTTCATGGAGGCTAATAGGCCCAGCCTCTGAGCTTTCCAAGAAGCAGTGCCGTTTGATGCACTCCTCCCTCGGCTACGGCTCGGATGTTTGCCTGTTCTACGTGAAAGGGGAATTCTTCGCCATGGATGCTCGCTGCGCTCACTCCGGTAACCACATATGCCTCACTTTACGTTCCACTCGCTATATCTCAGGGCTATAGGCTAGACACAATGCGCTGAAATTCTATAGAAATCACCAGCCGTATGCATATCATACTTTTTTGAAGCTATGAATAACAAAAACACTAATAAACTGTTTTCGTAGGAAATAGATTAAAACTGGTACATTCATTTTGGGTATAAAATGGTAAGATACTGAAAGAATGGAAAAATGCATGGAAGGCAAGTGCTCACTCATACGCATGATTTCTGTTATGAAATGAGTTAAAAAGGCCAGACAAATCAAGTAAACTGCATGTAGATGTTACACCGTATTGCATTTCAACTCCCCTTCTTTCCAGTAATGTCAACATTTCTGGAGTTTAACTCTCTTTGATAATATTGCTCTTCAACGAAATTAAGTATGACATCAGATCATTGATTTCCAGAGGAAACTGTTATTCATGTAACGTTAGTGTGCTGTCTTTGACAGGTGGTCCGCTGTGTGATGGAGACATTGAGGATGCAGATGGTGTTCTGCAGGTCTTCTGTCCCTGGCATGACTATGACTTTAACCTCAGGACAGGACACTCAGGGACTGGTTTACAGGTGAGTCTACCAACTAATGTAGACAAACCAATAAACCAACCTACACTTCTACAAACCCAGAATGCTATGCAATTAAACTAAAAATGAAACAAACTTCACCACAGTTGCAATGAACACTTCTCTAAGCCTTGACCAAGATCTGCAGCCTATGTGCTTAGCCTATTATATGGCACACGATCCATGACAACAATAGTCTCCCTTCCCTCCCTTACCTTTCCTCCTTGAAGTTCAGCTGGCATGACTGGATAGGAGAAAGTGGTGTCGGGAGAGATTTTCACGGTCACTTTCCTGGTCAATGATTCATTCAAGGAGGAAGGGAAGGTTCTGCGTTTCCTATAATGTACCAAAAGGGATGCCACTTTTTCAATCAATTTCTCACCACCACTTCATGTCAATTAATTGCTGGAAATACAAGCAATTTGTTTGTCTTTATAATTCCATGCAGGAGCAAAAACAAGGATCAAGTAGCCTGTGAATGTTATACATTGATTTGTTACAATTACAATGGGGGTAATGATCCAATGTCCAAAGTTAACATAGCTGTCAGATGAGGTGTTTGGGGGTGTCTTGGATGTTGGAACCACTCACAGTGGTGGTCTGACTGCATGTCTGCTGCCTTTTCAAAACGCCAGTAGCTCTGTGTAGGTATGTTATTGTGTTGACTTGCTCACATTTCAAAATGTGTATTCCTAATCAGTGCAGTGTGTGAAAAACAAAATTGGCCCAGGCTACACTAGCAAGTGTGACAGCAATATTGAGTGTTGTGACACATTCTGCCCTTGAGTGTGCTCTCTGCTCATGGTAAAGCTCACAGTCAAGGTGTTGTTTGTTTTCAATTTTTCCAGCCGTCACATGTCCTTGTTTTATGTGTTTATCTGTTTTAGCAACAAGTGTACAAAGTCAAATTGGAGGATGGCAGTGTGTATGTGAAGCACGCAAGCCCTCTCTCATTACAGACCTTCCCATCAGGCAAGAAGAACTGAACTGCTGCCTAAAACCTGTTGTAAGCCTGGGCAATCCATATGGAATGGCCTGTAGCAATACTGGCAATTCTTTCAGATTTATTCTACAAACCCAAGCCATCTGAGGCATTCCTTGCCTTATATGATCATCACAGACCTTTTTCCACTCGGCTCTGGCAATGTTGGACTCTGGGTCATTATCAAGAGGATCGTCTGAAGGGAAGAGATATGACATCATCTTTTTGTTTGAGGTTTTTTGTTGTCGGAGACACTGGGACTTTAGCCATCTGCTGGCAGTGAAATAGAGAAGAGGTTGAAGGGCCACTGCTGATCTTGATAACCGATCAGACATTCAGCAGACATTATGTATTAGCCACTGCTCAACTTAAGTACATTTTCATTCTTCCCTCCCTCAATATATCACAAATCCTTACTGTAACGGGCTCTTATGAAATCTGTGGAGGTTTACAAATATTGTATGTTCTAAATGATATGTCCAATATGTACATCTGACTGGTGCGTTAGGGGCTACTGGGAATATAGATCATTTTAGTAGAGAAGTGTCAACAGCCCATCTTCACACCTTTAAAATGCATTACTGTAAGGTGCAAGAGTATAATTACTGGAACTGATGTGATGTAATTGAGGTTCAAAACATGGTCCCAAATTTGAAATGCCCTTATGCGAAGCTTTTCATTATTTGACCTCAACCGTTTAAAAGCGAACATATAACAACAGCCTAAACACTGCCCAGTATCTGACCTCACATACAACTCGTCAATGCATTTGGTTCACCTCTGGTGAATGATAATAGCTACTGTAACGTTACAGCTACAGTAAAACATCTATTCATTTTGCTGAGTGGTGAGGTTTTGAATGGAATAAAGTGATCCCTGCAGTAGCCCAGAGAGTGAATAGAAACCACAGCTCAGCTATATGACACCCACCTAAACTGGTGCCTGCCATTTGTAGTACCGAGCTGAGATCCAAGCGAACACACATGAAGGGTCCTGTAATTATTACTGGTTATGGTCCAGTAATGAATATTTATTAAAGCCTTGTCAGCATTTCCCCTTTGGCCGATGCACAGACGTGTTTTTCCCTACTGAGGCAAAGGGAAGACTGGTCAACAGGCTGCAGAGCAGACTCAGGACTAAAATGCACTATTCAATCAAGAGAAATGTGTTATTGTAGCTACTTGTGTTTTTTTATGCCTCCTCTTCACCTATACTGGCAACAACATTCACTACATCTTCTATCCACTACATGTTCTCACTCTGACATTAGAGATTGCCAAAAAGGTGTCAGTAAAAGTGTGGCTTGCCATTCTAGTTTTCCCACCTCATAGCCTTTCCTGTTGTGCGACTTTTTACAATAATATTTCCATTGGTGTCGAGTGCTGTGTGGATAGGACCTGTGCCTCGTGTTTAATTATTCATCACCTGAGAGGTAATATTCACTGACAATTGAGATGCAGCCATTGTGTGTTTTGGTAGAACAATCACCTTCTACTGGGTCTGGCGTGCACAGTCCATGAGTGGTTTTCTCATTTTGTGGATCCAGACATTTCCTAGTAATCGGTTTATTGTATTGGATTGCATTCACAAGTTGTCCTTAGACATTAGAGGACCCATCGTTGATGTCAGAACTTTTCAATGTAGGCTATTACATAATGTTTGTCATATGCAAAGCTCTATATTGTTTTTTTTTACTACTGTTTCAAATGTATATGCCAGTCATTAAGCTGCTTATATGGTTTTTCATACCATTTTATATTCATTGTTATGACTGTCTTGTTATTGATGTGGATGTTATGAATTATGCAAACTAAGTTATCCCTTCATTTAGTTTTTTAAATGTAATCTCACGGTACGTCACGTCTTAGTACTACAGTAAAATGGAATATGTCCTTTTGCTGATGACTTTTTTCAAAATAAAATATGTTTCCAGCGCGATCATTAATACGTATCAAATCAGGACATAATATCACCAGAAAAGTCAAAGGTTTATTTACAATTCCTCATACATTTAGTAAATGTCATACAATACACAATTTACACATAAAAACCATATGAAAAAGAAAAACAAATGGGCAACGCCATGCAATACATGTTACATAATGATTTACAGAGAATTCTCAGGAATTGATTTATATAATGTGTGATGGGGGCCCAAGACTTCTCCCAGAGCACAGTGGCAACTATACAAGTCTCTCTTTATAGGCTAGGCAATGGTGGAAATATCCATTGCTCGCTTCACCAGAGGATATTCCAAAATAAGTCCGAGCAGCCAGACAGTACAGGAGAGGACAGATGCATGCACTCATCATGCTGATGGCACAAGCACACTCGGAAAACAACCCGATGCCAAGGCAGGGCTGTATAGTGTCTAGTATTTGACAGGACGAGTAGTAATACAAGACTGCTGAATTGCAATGGAGAAGTGGTGAAAACCAGGAGAAAATGTGAATTGTTATTTAATCACCTATCTGAATTGTGAAGCATGGGCCTGTCTTGGAATTGTTAGAACCTGAAACAGTATCTAGAGTCATAGGGAATCATGTCATTTGGCTATTACTTATTTAAAAAATAAATCACTTTTTTTCCACAAATTGTCAAGTTTCTAAATTTGAAATGGGAAAACTTTCTTTCTCCTTGTTATATGAGTTAGGAAACTCCCAACATTATTTTCAACTCATTAAACAATGTCATCCAGCTCTTAAAGATCTACTTTGAAATCCTCTGAAAGACAAAGAGACTATTTGGATATTCCTTACTATTTTTCTCACTTGATGTGTTACGTAACATTGGCAGTTAAGACTTGCTCTGTATCTCAACCTCCCCCCATAGCCTCTCTATGAAACATCTACCATTCAACATGTCAGTGCACTTTGCCTTTAAATGGTCTACTCCAATATGAGACTGCTTCTGCTTCAGATAAGTGATTGACAGCAAGGTCAAAGAATACTTCCCCCCTTCTCTCTCCAACAGCTCCCTCTTATTAAAAACTATCACAAGATAATCTCATCCTTCTCTCACAAATGACTCCTTTGGATATCTTTGGTATTACATGTCCTCCAGTTGTCCCAATAGCTCTGACACCATTCAGTGGTGAACAGGAGTTGGGAGGGATCATCACAGATGCAGCTCGGCTGCAACAATCTGCTTAGGTGGACTCTCCATGCAAAGAGGGTTTAACAGGCCCATGATGGCAGAAGTCATTGATAATGACTAGAGGACCATAAACCATCATTTCCACATGTTGCTCTTCATAGGCAATTTACAATAGATTTGTACAATCTATTTGATCTCAAAGTAAATGTGGCACATCTATTTAATTGTCCTATTTTTGACTTATGTTTTGCTGACTGAAATGTAAGAAAACACCTTGATTTTTCAGCTAATTTAATAGTAGGGTCATTTTAATGTTGAATGGACTTGACCTCTTGGGCCTAAATCATATCCAACAGCAGTCTGGAAATCAACTTGTTTGGCTTTTTATGAAAGACTTGGTCAAACTCTTCAAAGTGCTCCCAAGAGTATTTGTCATTTATTTCCTCATTAACGACTGGGCTGATAATAACGTGCCAGACCTGTTTGCCGCCTCTGTAGTCCACAGACACTCATTTGGGTTTGGATTAGTTCAGCTCTAGGAGCTCTCCAACGGTCTGAAGGGACCCACAGCCACCCACTACATAGATAAACAAGTTTGGACCTATTATCAATGGGGAACTTTCCTCCAATTACAGAATCCAATTAAATAGGCCTCCTTGAACATCTTCCCACTTGCCACTGTACTGCCAAAGCACTGGAGAGCCTCTAAAAGTCATACTCAGTGAGGGGTAGAAAGATGGTATGCTCAATATTGGTTCTACTGAGGGATTGTTTAAATAAAGATTCATTTTTCCAGAATGTATTTTCCCATTGGGAAACACTTGGAATTGGTCCTGTAATAGACGAAGGTGTGTCTGCAACTTAACTCTAGTAATAAGTTGTTTAGTTGCTACTGGAAAACAGTACAGTTGAGATGTATTTTTCCCTCTGGAAAGGTACTGTGTTCTCTGTAGCTGAAAATATGATTGTACAATTAATGCTAAAAGTTTGAGTCATGCAGCAAGATATGAAAAGTTATCAGAGCAGATTGCCGAAGTATACTTGACACAGACTATGTAAAACGATGACCTAACATTTGAATTATGGTTATTCACTGTAATGCAAAGGAATCCTCTACAAGCTCCCGTATAAATATCTGTATTATAAACTGGGGGGGTTCAAGCCCTGATTGCTGATTGGCTGAAAGCCATGGTATATCAGACTGTATACCACAGGTTTGTATTTTTAAATGTTCTAATTACAGTACCTTGGTAACCAGTTTATAATAGCAATAAGGGACCTCAGGGGTTTGTGGTATATTGCCAATATACTACGGCTAAGGGCTGTATTCAGGCACTCTGCGTTGCGTCGTGCATAAGAACAGCCCTGTCCCTGGTATATTGACCATATACCACACCACCTCAGGCCTTATTACTTAAGTACAGTGCATTCGAAAAGTATTCAGAACCCTTGACTTTTTCCACATTTGTTACATTAAAACTTTATTCTAAAATTGATTAAATAGTTTGTTTCCCCTCATCAATCTATACACAGTACCCCATAATGACAAAGCAAAAACTTTTTTTTAGAAATGTTGGTAAATGTATTACAAAAAAACATATCATATTTACATAAGTATTCAGACCCTTCACTCAGTACTTTGTAATCCCTGCCTAAGGTGCTTCAGACTTGAGTCATAGGTATGACACGACAAGCTTGGGAAGTTTCTCCCATTCTTCTCTGCAGATCCTCTCAAGCTCTGTCAGGTTAGATGGGGAGCGTAGCTGCATAGCTATTTTCAGTTCTTTCCAGAGATGTTCGATCGGGTTCAAGTCCAGGCTCTGGCTGGGCCACTCAAGGGCATTCAGAGACTTGTCCCAAGGCCACTCCTGTGTTGTCTAGGATGTGTGCTTAGGGTCGTTGTCCTGGTGGAAGGTCCTGGGCGCACTGGAGAAGGTTTTCATCAAGGATCTCTTTGAACTTTGCTCAGTTAATCTTTCCCTCCATCATGACTAGTCTCCAAGTCCCTGCCGCTGAAAAACATCCCCATGCTTCACTGTAGGGATGGTGCCAGGTTTCCTCCAGATGTGATGCTTGGCATTCAGGCCAAAGTGTTCAATCTTGGTTTCATCAGACCAGAGAATCTTGTTTCTCATGGTCTGAGTCCTTTAGGTGCTTTTTGGCAAACTCCAAGCGGGCCTTTTACTGAGGAGTGGCTTCCATCTGGCCACCCTACCATAAAAGCCTGATTGGTGGAGTGCTGCAGAGATGGTTGTCCTTCTGGAAGGTTCTCCCATCTTCACAGAGGAACCATTTAAGATTGATGGAGGCCATGTTCTTGGGGACCTTCAATGCTGCATAACATTTTTGGTGCCCTTCCCCAGATCTGTGCCTCAACACAGTCCTGTCTCAGTGCTCTACGGACAATTCCTTCAACCTCATGGTTTGGTTTTTGCTCTGACGTGCACTGTCAACTGTGGGATTTTAAATAGACAGGTGTGTGCCTTTCCAAATCATGTCCAATCAATACAATTTACCATAGCTGGACTCCAATCAAGTTGTAGAAACATCTGAAGGATGATCAATGGAAACAGGATGCACCTGAGCTCAATTTCGAGTCTCAACGCAAAGGGTCTGAATACTTATGTAAATAAGGTATGCTTTTTTATTTTTTAATACATTTGCAAAATCTATGGCGATTTCTAAAAAACAGTTTTTGCTTTGTTATAATTGGGCATTGTGTTTAGATTGATGAGGAAAACATGTAATTTAATCAATTTTACAATAAGGCTGTAACGTAACAAAATATGGAAAAAGTCAAGAGGTCTGAAAACTTTCCGAATGCACTGTATACTGAAGGATTTACCCTATTTACCAGAAGTACCAAGTACAGTATATTGGCTTGTCACATGATGATTTGCAAGGGCTCTCAAGTCAAAATGGAATATAGCTATTGTACTTCATGAGACAAAGACAGACATCCCCCCCACACCAAACAACAATACAGTCTCAGAATTAGTCTAGCTAATTCTCTGCTATGTATAAATAGGGTTTTCATGTCTGTTGTTTATTTGTTTTGTTTTTTACATTCCTGGGATGTTGAAGAACAGACAGAGGTGTGTTGGATGAGTACTTGGGGACTTTGTGGGAAGTGAGGGCTGAAGGTAATTGTGTCATTCCTCACAATCTCTTCTCCCAGGTCCCATACCGCAGGCTCTGTTTAGACTACTGGTGAAATCTGTTAAGGGATGCTTGTCTTGGCTAGGGTCCTGATGCATGTTGTGGTTAAGTTACAGTAAAGTTTGTCTGGATCGCAGTTGGCAATGTGACATGCTAAACATGATTTTTAGTAAACCTAGAAACAAGGGTACTAAAAAGCGCGTCCGTGGAACAGAGAACGATAATTCCTTGCACCCCAATGAATCTTAAATAGGCCTCTTCTTGGCAGAGAATACTTCCCGGTTTCTAGAAAAGGGGCCCACTGTCTGTTACAAACAGACTGGATCACTAGGACCTGATGTTCCTCTGATTTTGAGGAACTCGTGAGTACAATGGAAAGCTTTGGCCAATTAGGAAGTGTTTAGCATTTAGACTGGCTTTTACAGTTGGTTATAACTCATGCGATCATAGACATCAGAAAAGACAGCCACAATGGTTAATGTGGAACGCTACAAATCCAAATATAAACTTGATTTCTCAGAAATGGATTTTGTTGTTTCCTTCATAAAAGCCTATTAATAACGCCAATTAAATTAATGTCCTTTGCTGGACTGATGAAAGCTAAAGAAATGTAGTTCTTCTCAAATAATAAAATGAATATTGATATTTATTGCCAAACCCTTCAAGTAAGTTTCAGAGAAAATACATGTCTTAATTTCTCTCCTCCGTGTGGTTTTGCCGGAATGGTTACTGTTTCAATAGAGTACCGTGCTGTTCAGAGAAAGTTCACATCCAACATCACCAAGCTGACCCAACTTAACATTTCATTATTTGGTTGTGAGGACGCCATCTTCTTATTTCCAACCCAAAGACCTAAGAGTAGATTGAAAGGTGTTAGGAAAACATTACACGCACTAACAATTTTCATTCTGTGGCTCAACAAAAACTTGTAACTCACTTAACGGCAGATCTACTGCCTGTCCTGTGCACGCATCGTGGATCTTCTCCTGGTAGAGGAGCTGGATCTGCGGCTGCTGGAACCAGAGGAGTAGGTCACCACCCGGGAGGACCTTCCCCGGACCTGCAGCCCCTGCGCCTCCCGCATGTCCCGGGCCATCTGAGAAAGAGTCTGGCTGGGGTTCGTCTGGAGGCGTTGGAAGAGACTCTCCCTGGTCACAGTCCTTTCTGGGCAGCTGAAGGTCAGAGCAACTCCAGTGTCTGACTTCATCTCCCTGGAGAACCCGTCAGAGGTACCATCAAAGCAGCGTCCGATGGCGATCTCTTTTGCCACCCTAGGGTTCTGGTCTGTGACAGTGTAAATGCCATAGTTGTGCCCCAAGGGGTCGACAGGGCCCAGCATGTTGAAGGTATGGGACTCGTTGTTCGGTGAGGTAGGGGGGTGCTTGGTCAGGTACTCCTTTAGCAGGCTGTTGACGCCCACTCTCCGACAGTTTCCCTGTGGGAGGACTGATATGAGGGACCTGTCGACTGCGGCTTGGTCGAAGAGCATGCCACTGCACTTGAACTCGAGGCACGCTGCGGAGGTGTTGGCCACATGCATGTCACGGGTGCTGCGGATGTCTCTTATACCGTACAGCTGACCTGCGGTCTCAGGGTGGGTGCCTCCATGGTTCTGTGACCTTATCATGACCTCCTTTTGCCCCTGGATCTTGACCTTGATGTAGCAAGCCCTGAACTCCTGAGGGTTGGGCCACCAGGAGTGGTAGTCACCCGTCCACGATGTTAAGTCGTTCTCTTGGAAGGGCACAACATTGTATTCGTATTTGTCCTTTTCCACTCTGAAGAATCGGAAGTGGTTGGCATCGACTCCAGCATTTTCACAGTCTATTAAACTCTGATAGGGGTATATTGGTCCATTGGTCTCTTCCACATTGTTGGGGTTGGGTTTTGCCAAGTTGATTCTGAAGGCTGTTTTCTTGAGAGCTGGATCATCGTGGTCTGATCGCTGGTAGTCTATCTTGTCTAAGTATGGCTGAGACACTCCAATGATGTTTGGGTTCATCTTTGGGGTTGAGGGAGCTGCCTCCAGCTCTTCACCACCCATAACTCCTGTGACATAAGCTGTGTAAGCATCAGGCACCTGGGCATCACAGAAGGCTGGCAGGCAGGCTCCATTGGGTCCGGTTATCACACTGTCAAAGCGACCCCATGCTCTGGGGTTAGAGGAGAAGCCAGGCTTGGGCTCCAGGTTTATCAGGCTGATGACCACACCTTCCAGCTGTTCAGTATTCAGGAACTTGTCATTCATGTACGCCCGCACTTTAACGTAGCAGCGGCGGTTCTCAGGCACGTCCAGGTTGAAAAGTCGACGCTCCCTGATTTCCATGTTACCTATGAGGAACGTGCGCTCCTCTCGCTTGCTCCTCCCATTACCACCAGATGTGGTCTGAGTGTAGTGAAAGTCACTCTCCTCCTCCCAGATACCTGTGTCTGGGTTGAGGGACCACAGTTTCATTTTGGGAATGTGAGCTTGCATTTTGACGTGCTGCGTGTCTAGGAGTACTTGGACCGCTCCAGCCCCCAGGACTTCCTGGTTCGCCTCATCTCTGAAGTCAACAGAAAACATCCCATATGTCCTCAGTGGAAGCATGTCACCCTCATCGTCCACAAAGTTGAGCTCACCAGGAGCAGCAGCAGCTGTGGTGATGTTCCTGGGGTCAATGAAGGTGACACTGGCTTTCACTGTACCTTTGTACACCTCCCCATTATTCCTGTGGAAAGAATTTGGAGGTATGACGATCTGTCCAATAGGGTCCTCCCCTTTAATTTCTCCTAAGTCAATGGTATTTGTCTCTCCAGCATTGATATCAATAGGTTCCTGCTTTCTCATCACCTTTACGTCATGGTAAACAGACCCTCCTCTCCTGTCGAAGATAAACACCTTAGGAGTGTCAATGAACTTCTGCGTGGGATCCACAAAGTTGACTACTAGCCTCTCTGTGTCTGGGGTTATATTGAGTGTGAAGCCTCCTTTGTACCCTGTGGTGCCTACTCTCTCCTTGCCAATGTACATGTGCCCAAAACGCAGTGGTTCATCGTTGTCTGCTGTGACCACCCTGCCACGTACCAGCACCTTGGGCACTACACACTTCTGGCAGCCACACTCAGTTACCGCTTTGATGGGCAGGCTGTAGCTCCCACAGTCTATTACCCGGCTCTCCATCTTCTGGACCCCACAGCAGTAGCCACCTCCATCCCTGCAGCGCAGGTCAAAGTCCAGGGAGCCTGCACACTTGTTATGGGGGCAGCGGCCGGCGTTGAATAACATAGAGTCCGTCCCTGGCTGAACACAGTCCATGGGCAGTCTGATGAGGTGGTTCTCAGGAGTGGGGTTGCATGCCGGTGTGCCTTTAGCTGTGGAATACACAACACATAGAGTTAGCAATGAGAATACACTTGTGTTTTATGGCTGTAAACATACAAGCATATGCGCATACAGGAGTACATTTACTCATTCACTTATTTCATACAAAAAACAAGATGCAAATGGCCCACTCTGTCATACTTCACATTAACATGTAATTACCTAGAATTTAATTTTCATAGGGAGCATTAGTGTAATTAGTATGCAATAACAATACCTGTAACTATGGTAATATGAACAACATTTAGAGGTTTCCTTTATTCTCAGTGGGAAAAAAAGAGTAGTGTTGTTCTTATAGGTATCTGGTGGTTATGCAATGCTGGTTAATTGCATTGTGGTTATCAAGGTACAATGAAGGTAACTACATGTTAAAGGATACGCAATGTAAAGTGTTCACTTAAACACACGTTCTCTCTCTGTCCACATGCTGAGCGACAACCACGATTAGCCAAGTTGCACAACAAATCATTCATAATGGGGTAATTAGATGTGAACTTCAGGAGAACAATTGTTCACCAACCATCCAGATGGAAATTGGAAAGAAAAGATTTGTGTTTACCCAAATGTTGGCAAAATGATTCATGTGCATGACATCATGGCTGAGTATACGCTCCAGTGTTCCTGTTAAACTCCCCATCCTCCAAATAAGAAGATTATTGCAGACAGATGGAACAGTCTGATTAGCCCAATGTGTAATTTCCGTCCCTGGTCCCTTTGCGTTCTTTCAAAAACTAATTAAAATTACAACAACTAAAAGAAACGATAAGAAAATGGTACAGATGTAAGATCTTAAATTGAGACAGTTTGCTACAGCAGGAAAATAATCCTGCAGCAATAAGATATTTGAATTATGTGGATTATAAATAATGGACATTTGTCTAGGGGTTAATACATTTTTTAGTAATGGAAAATCAAGTCTGACATTTCAAAGTGGAAATTACAAACTTAAGAAGCTTTTCTTAAACCTCAAATACACTGCAAGTTTGACATTTCCTGCATTTCAGGAAAGACCCTACATCTGTAGTCCTGTCTTTTTAATATGAATGAATTGAATTGAATATTTTATTAATTAACTGGAGTGTAGCCTAATGTTCCCTAGTGAAGGGAACCACACTGGGCTGGTAGTGTGAAGCAGGTTCATCACTCACCACTAAGAGCCTTAATGCTCCAGTTGTTGTTGGTCTAGTCACAGGGGCAAATCTCTCAGGCTGTAGCCCGGGGCTGATTGCTTTAGCACACTCCTCCGCAAACCCCATTTGTCAATCTATATCGTGGCTAACAAGCAACTGGGGAATATGCACAATATGTATCTATCCCGCAAGGATGTGGAAACACATTCTTCTCTGACTTGGCAAAAAAAAAATGAACAGGATTTATTGTCAATCTTGGATTTCACTTCAATACGGGGAGCTCTGGAGAACTGGGATTTGGGTTTTTACTGTGTCCACGATTTCTCGGTAAAGAAGATTTGTTTAGACAAGGCTGCTTTCGACCAATGTAAACATAATAAAACCTTACTGCTCCACGTGCTGCCAGATTCTGTGGCCCTTGATATTTAATGATCTTATTTTCCTTGAGTGTATTTTTTTTTTTTAGTTGTAACAGATACAGTAAAATTTGCTGAAGTTTTTTTGTTTTTCCTTTCTCATTCAGTTGACTTCATCCAGCATCCTTCCCATACTGTTCATTATAGGTACAGTTACTATAGGATTTGATGGATAAGGTCTATACATACCGATAACAGTGAGGAATGCCTGTGAAGACTTGCTGCTGCCTGTTTGGCTGCTGGCTTTACAGTAGTAATGTCCAGTCTGCTCTGGCTTCAGGCCTCTCAACAGCAGATCCTCTTCGTATTTAAACACATTCCTATCTAGTAGGGTCCCATTGTGGTACCTGGAAAGGAGAACATGCCATTAAAAAGTTAAAATAGCTTATTAGAATGTTCTGTTTAACATTTAAAATAATGGCATCTAGTCATGATTAAAATAAAAATTGGAGGATTTTTCCAAAATTTAGAAGTAAATGCATTATCTTACCAGTTGTATTTGTCAGGCATGGGCGACCCTGTTGCCTTGCAGCACAACATCACACGCTGTCCCTCGTAGCGCACTTTGTCCTCCGGGTGCTTTACAACATATGGCTTCTCTGCAAAGCAGTAGGAAACAAATCCTTAAAAACCTGGCTCCGAAACTGTTATGAATGGTACCACCGAGGCATCATGATTCCATAAAACTTCATCAGGCCTACAGTTTAAACTCTTGTTGTTCTCCGTACTTATGAAAAATGATTGGTGTGATTATGGTTAAAATACTGCCCCTGTAACTGCACCTGTGTTTAGTTTCCACATACAGCGAGTTCTGGAATGATTGGATCCTTTGATAAAGATGAGCAAAAAATACTTCATAAAATAAATACTGAACTATATTGTATGCTCAAAAACATAGATTTTTACAAATATTTTGTTCAACAAGTAATACAAAAAAAATCCTTAATCTTCGTTTTCAATAGTGCAGCACTCTCCCATTGCGAGAATAACAAAACCCAGCCTTTTCAATCAAATATATTTTATAAAGCCCTTTTTACGTCAGCAGTTGTCACAATGTTTAATGAGATTGGAGAACATATTGAGAGGGATCTTAGACCATTACAGATTCCTTCCAGATCCTTGATATCCTTCATCTGCACTTATGGACAGCCATCTTCAATTCCCAGAAACCCTAGACCCACTCCAATTTGCATACCGCCCCAACAGACCCATACATGATGCAGTCTCTATTGCACTCCACACTGCCCTTTCCCACCTGGACAAAAGGAACACCTATGTGAGAATGCTATGCATTGACTACAGCTCAGCGTTCAACACCATAGTGCCCTCAAAGCTCATCAATAAGCTAAGGACACTGGGACTAAACACCTCCCTCTGCAACTAGATCCTGGACTTCCTGACGGGCCGCCCCCAGGTGGTAAGTGTAGGTAACAACACATCCGCCACGCTGATCCTCAACACAGGGGCCCCTCAGGGGTGCATGCTCAGCCCCCTCCTGTACTCCCTGTTCACTCATGACTGCACGGCCAGGCACGACTCCAACACCATCATTAAATTTGCCGATGACACAACGGTGGTAGGCTTGATCACCGACAACAACGAGACCACCTATAGGGAAGAGCTCAGAGACGTGGCCATGTGGTACCAGGATAACAACCTGTTCCTCAACGTGATCAAGACAAAGGAAATGATTGTGGACTACAGGAAAAAGAGGACCGAGCACGCCCCCATTCTCATCGATGGGGCTGCAGTGGAGCAGATTGAGAGCTTCAAGTTCCTTGGTGTCCACATCACCAACAAACTTACATCATCCAAGAACACCATGACCTTCTTGAAGCGGGAACGACAGAACCAATTTCCCCTCAGGAGACTGAAAAGATTTGGCATGGGTTC
Source organism: Oncorhynchus masou masou (assembly GCF_036934945.1). NCBI lineage: Eukaryota > Metazoa > Chordata > Actinopteri > Salmoniformes > Salmonidae > Oncorhynchus > Oncorhynchus masou. Next base: position 79,119,287 of record NC_088235.1, on the reverse strand, counting down.
TTAGATCCTTAAAAGGTTCAACAGCTGCACCATTGAGAGCATCCTGACTGGTTGCATCACTGCCTGGTATGGCAACTGCTCGGCCTCCAACCACAAGACACTAGAGAGGGTAGTGCGAACGGCCCAGTACATGGGGACAAGCTTCCTGCCATTCAGGACCTCTATACCAGGCGGTGTCAGAGGAAGGCCCTCACAAATTGTCAAAGACTCCAGCCACCCTAGTCATACACGGAATACCTAGGATTTTCTCTGCTACCACACGTAAATCGCTCTGGATAAAGCGGTACCAGAGCGCCAAGTGCTACCACACGGCAAGCGGTACCAGAGCAAGTCTAGGTCCAAGAGGCTTCTAAATAACTTCTACCCCAAGCCATAAGACTCCTGAACATCTAGTCAAATGGCTACCGAGACTATTCACACCCCCCCACCCCCTCCACACACATCACTGCCACTCTGTTGTCATCTATGCATAGTCACTTTAATTAAACTCTACCTACATGTACATACTACCTCAAATAACCGGTGCCCCTGCACATTGACTCTTATGAGCCCCCTGTATATATTGTTATTTTTTACTGCTGCACTTTAATTACTTGTTACTTTTATCTCTTATATGTTTGTTTTTTAACTGCACTGTCGGTTAGGGGCTCGTAAGTAAGCATTTCACTGTAAGGTGAAATGTTGTATTCGGTGTATGTGACTAATACAATTTCATACCGCAGGTTTTCAATGGGGCTCAAGTCTGGAGAATGAGATGGCCATTGCAAAATGTTGATTTTGTGGTCAAATATCAATATCTTTGTGGCTTTGGATGTGTACTTTTGGTATTGTCTTGCTAAAAGATTCACTTGCGGACAATTTTCAGCCTCCTGGCAGAGGCAACCAGGTTTTTGGCTCAAATGTCCTGGTACTTGGTAAAGTTCATGATGCCCGTTGACCTAAACAAGGGGAGGCTGAAACTTGGCCCCAAGTTAATCTTCCAACAAGGCAATAACCCCAAAAACCTCAAATTCCACAAAGAAATTGTTAATTGACCCTCAAAATAAATATTTTGCAATGGCCATCTCAGTTTCCGGACCTGTGGTTTGAATTGAAGCGGGCAGACGAATGATATCAAGGATCTGGAAGGATTCTGTATGGAGGAATAGTCTGAGATCCCTCCCAATGTGTTCTCCAACTCATACATTTTTTTTGTGGAAAAGTCTCAGTGTCGTTATCCTCGCAAGGGAAGGGTGCTGGAGTATTGAAAACAGGGGAGCCAATCATTTTGACCCCTATCATTTTGAGATATTTTTTAATTACCTGTTAAACAAAATCTTTCTCTTAGCAATTGTATTAAAATAAAATAATTTCTAAAAAATTAAATGAGCATGCAATATAGCTCAAGGCAATTCCACAGTTATGCTGAGACTCAGATTTTTCACTTTAAAATGTTTGTCAAATAAAAAAAACAATGATTGCAAAGTTAAACAAACCATACAACTCTATGCACAAGGACTACCTTTAATAGTTTACTTGAACAACACTGCAGAGTTTGGTAACAGAATGATGGTTTTTGCTGTTGGTACAGTCATTCTGTTGTCAAACTTTGCATCTGCACAGTTTTTCAAGTAAATATGTTTTTGTAAAAATGTTAAATGGAAATTGTTAGAAGTGGTCTTTTTGCATAGAGTTCTATGGTTTGTTTAACTTTGCAATCATTGTTTTTTGTTTGGCATACATTTGCAATGTTTATTTTACAGTATTTTTTGCTGATTTTTAAATCAATTGATCCAATAATTCCAGGCCTCACTGTATATACACTACATGACACCTGCTGGTCGAACATCTCATTCCAAAATCATGGTCATTAATATAGAGTTGGTTCCCCCTTTGCTTCTACAACAGTCTCCACTCTTCTGGGAAAGCTTTCCACTAGATGTTGGAACATTGCTGCAGGAACTTGCTTCCATTCAGCCACAAGAGCATTAGAGAGGTCGGGCACTGATGTTGGGCGATGAGGCCTGGCTCGCAGTCGGCGTTCCAATTCATCCCAAAGGTGTTCGATGGGGTTGAGGTCAGAGCTCTGTGCAGGCCAGTCAAGTTCTTCCACACCAATTTCCACAAACTATTTCTGTATGGACCTCACTTTGTGCGTGGGGGCATTGTCGTGCTGAAACAGGAAGGGGCTTCCTCAAACTGTTGTCACAAAGTTGGAAGCACAGAATCATATAAAATGTCATTGTAGTGTAAAGTTAATATTTCCCTTCACTGGAATTAAGGGGCCTAGCCTGAACCATGAAAAAGAGCCCCAGACCATTATTCCTCCTCCACCAAACATTACAGTTGGCACTATACATTAGGGCAGGAAGCGTTCTCCTGGCATCCGGCAAACCCAAATTTGTCCGTCGGACTGCCAGATGCGTGATTCATCACTCCAGAGAATGTTTCCACTGCTCCAGAGTCCAATGGCGGCGAGCTTGACACCACTCCAGCCAACGCTTTGCAATGCACATGGTGATCTTAGGCTTGTGAGCGGCTGCTCAGCCATGAAAACCCACTTCATGAAACTCCTGACTAACAATTATTGCGCTGAAGTTGCCTCTAGAGGCAGTTTGGAACTCGGTAGTGAGTGTTGCAACCGAGGACAGACGATTTGTACACACTACAGCACTCTGCGGTCTCGTTCTGTAAGCTTGTGTGGCCTACCACTTCGCGACTGAGCCGTTGTTGCTGCTAGATGTTTCCACTTCACAGTAACAGCACTTACAGTTGACCTGGACAGCTCTAGCAGGGCAGAAATTTGACAAACTGACTTGTTGGAAAGGTGGCAACCTATGACGCTGCTAAATTGAAAGTCACTGAGCTCTTCAGTAAAGCCATTCTACTGCCAAAGTTTGTCTATGAAGATTGCATGGCTGTGTGCTCAATTTTATACACCTGTCAGCAATGGGTGTGGCTGAAATAGCCAAATCCACTCATTTGAAGGGTTGTCCATATACTCCTGTATATATAATGTATTTGGTTGTAATGGTCTGAACTACTTCAGACTGTTCTCCAGTGGTCCAGATTGTTGATTTATACATCCTTCCCCTAGTTTGACTCTAGTGGTTGGATGGTTATACAGACAGACTGACTGGCTCAACCCAGTAGTAAGTACATAGAGAACATACGTTTGTTAATGTTATTAAGCGTGACTCGCCTGCAGACTTTAGGACCACCCGTACCCAGGATGACCCAGTGCTGTTGCTGGAGGTGGAGGTGGTAACGGGGGCAAACTTCTCCTTGTGAATGTAGAGCTGGGTGGGGGAGCTGGAGCAGACTCCTGGGAGTCTGAAGAGGCCCTTGGAGTCAGTGCGGGCGTAGATGATCTTGGGCTGGCTGGCCAGCGCTATCCTGGCCCCCGCTACAGGGACACCGGACATACTGAGGACCTCGCCCTGGAGCACGTGGCCCTCACACACACAGCGACTGCAGTCCTCACTGGGCCGACCTTTGGGACACTCGCGATTACAATTGGCTGCAGATACACAGACATACACATAAACACCCACACACACAATACATTCAGTATACTTTTACACATTAGATTAGAATTGTTATTTTGTTTTCACAGACATATTCTCTGTCTCTTTAGATTTACAACTTACGTGGGGGGCATGGATTTTTCCCACATTTCTGGATTTCCGCCGCTCGTCCCACACACTGCACTGTTACAGAGGTTCTCACACAGGTCCTCCTCCTGATCCTGCGACCCTTGCCACAGGTCGCCGAGCATGCTCCCCATGGACTCCAAGGAGTCCACTTGGCTGGTCAAATAGCAGAAAGTAAACATTAATGATCCAGATGATAAACTGTAACTGAACTGTAACTTTAAAGCAAGGAGGAAGGAAAGAGGCATTGTAAAAGTATTATCACAGGACTTTTGCCAGACTACTGGTCAACTGATGAAAGTGTTACGTGTCAGGTGGTTTCCTCCTCTCTATGGGATTGAGCAGAGACGGTGCTGCTACTGATTCCCCTTAGGGAGCAAAGTGCACCGTGACAGCCTCCTCCTGATCAAAGCCTTTGGAGCCTTAAACACATCAAACGGTGTGTTTACGACAGTGACAGATAATTGAAAGAAGCCCATGTTCGGGAGAAGTTAGGAGAAATGTGACAGCTAGAGAGAAGAGGCTTTTATGTATGAGAAACTATACTGCTGCCAAAGGCTCTACTGTGGGCGTAGTCTTTGTACTTATTAAACAACCGAACGGCTAATGTACCTACTGCCACATCTCAGATCTGTTGGCTACAGTTCAATGATACCGATTGTTTTCGTGTCAGTGATGACTCTGATCAGCTGAATGTCTCTTGGCAGAGGAGGAATTAGGTAAAAGGTCCATGATAATGATCGGCTTGATGTTAAAGACTGGCGCGGTATACTGTACTGTCACGTATCAATCTCATTCCACGAAGGGCCGAGTGTCTGCAGGTTTTCATTCCTCCCTTGTACATGATTGAAGGTCACTGATTACAGTAGTTAGGAACTCTTCTCACCTGGTTGTCTAGGTCTTAACTGGACACATTGAAAGGAGAAACCAAAAATCAGCAGACACTCTGCCCTCCATGGAATGAGTTTGACACCCCTGCTGTAGGTCTATGTATAGGTTGTGTTGGGAGGGTACCTTCGCATGGTGGGGTGGCACACTCCGTCCTCTCTGTGTGGTGGCCCTGGCATGGGGGCACCAGCAGCAGGGGCAGGGGCTGGATGCTCATACACTTCCTCTTGCGCACCTGGATGCCCACGTCATTACAGGCTGTAGCAGAGCAGGTTCCCCAGGCGGCCCAGTCTGTCCAGTAGGCCTGAACTGGACACACAGAAACAAGACAGAGTGACAAGGGTGAGTGAGTTCTCCACATTGAGATAGAATGGGTAGAATGGACTCAAGTAAGCTGGCCTGAAGTTTGTACAAGCACAGTTCTTTCACAATTTGGGAAAAGACGAACAGATCATTAGTGTCCATAAGCCATGCATCTGCTACTGTGCTAAGTGGCCCTTGTAACCCACGTGAAGGGAGTATTGTGGTCTGTGGGTACCTGGTGGGCACTGGAAGCGGACGTGGTAGTTGGAGCAGATGCGTCCGTAGGGCTGCTCCTTGTTGATGCACCAGAAGCCCTTCTCTAGGCTGGAGTGGGTCACCTCCCCAGTCTCTGCTGCTGCTACCCAGTCCGTGGTGCGGGCCTCCATGGCCACAGGCCGGACACACACCCTCTCCCTGTAGTAGAACCGGATGGCCTCTAACCGCTCGTAGTCTCCATTCCCCCCTGGATGGTCGATGTTGAACCAGGACGTCCATTCAGTCACACCTGCCACACATGCAGAGGGAGACAAAGACAGGGAGATACGAGTCACAACAAGGAGGGAGGTCACAACGTTTAAGAGAAGAGTCTGCTACTGCCACTTTCTGCTGAGTTGAGTCACCCAGGGGATCCTGCGTTGACCAAACTCTTTCCAAGCCCTGCGGCCTCAACTCAGGCAGTCAGATGAGGAGGGCGGAAGGGATAGAGGCACGCTGTCTAGCTTTCGTCTGCCACATGTTCAGCTCTGAGGATTTCCAAAGATGTGAAGAAACAACCTCACTACATTCCCTTAGCAACATACCATGGATCTTTCTTTCTCTGAATAATAGATTGCTTCATTGGAACGAGACCCTTGGGAGGGATCAGGAGCGAAGTGAGGTGATCTATTGAGGGACATTATCAGGATGTGTTCTCTGTGCTGTTGTAGGTAGACAATCTCAACACAGACCTAGTGACCTCTAGTCTCTTTGTTCAATTAAAAACACTTGCAAATTTATCAAAATCCAGTGCATTTTAATCCCTGTGGTGACATTAGGTACTTAGTTTTAATTTCCTGTACTTACTTTGTAATGAATAGTTAAACTGAACTTGTGAATATAAAATAGACTCTTATTTCCATGCACGTTTTTTGTTCTGCTATGATCCTGACAAGTTAACACCATTGTCTTGTTTCACCAGACTGCTCAATCAAAGAAACAAGACGGAATCTAAGCATAATGGAATGTGAATGTCTAGTTGGAACTGAACATTAAGTACACAATACAGGCAGGTCATTTCCTTTCTGGAAATCAATTCAAACTCAGTTGATAAATTGGGGAAAAACCTCATGGTGTCTCACCCTTGGCCTTTGCTAAAAAATTGGACTTGACCCCAAACTCTGATAGGTTGTATGTTAATGTTACTAGTATGTTATAAAACTGTACATATTAACAGTCAATGTTCTGCTCTTACCATGGGTGTGTAAAGTCTAGGAGTTTCAGTACATCAAAAGGGGGAAATCCCTTCTGTCTGGCGCAGAAGACAGTGTTGTGTGAGTTTTCTTCCCTCCCGGGTTCTATTGGTAAACCAGGTGGCATTAGGATTGAGCTCACTCACCTGTGGTCTGCTGTGGCTCGGTCAGTGTGTTGTAGGCCAGCTTCCTGCTCCTTTCTGTCTGGCTCCACTTCTTAAACAGAGAGCTGTTCCAGATGGGTCCTGGATGGGGAAAACCACACCATGAATACACCATTACATCATGACCACCAACCTTACCTGCACCACGACCATACTGTAACAGTGACCTCAGGAGCTCTGTTCAATGGATCCACCACGTTTTACAACAGGGAGAACCAGATTTATGGGGGCGGAAGCATGACGGTTTTCTAGTTTGCGGAGCTACATGTCTGAATAGTGGGTGATCTGCGCGTTCTCATCAGGTTATCTGAGTGTCTGTGAATGTGAGAGGAATGTCTACGTCTCACTCCGCGGGCCATGGTTGAAGGCCACAGGGTAGTCTTGGGGTGGGTTACCCGATCTCGGTACACTGCCCCTGGGGTGTCTGGGTTTCCAGAAAACAAAGACAAGCCGGACTCTATTTTGCCGCCCCTGCAAGCTAGGGAAATGTCAGCAATCATTCTGGAAAAGCTCCATACAGATTTACATTTCCGTGAGAGTTATTTAAGATGCTCTTCAAAGAGGTAGAGTTTCAGAGGTTTTCGAAAGATTGGCAGGGACTCCGCTGTTCTCACTTTAGGGGGAAGCTTGTTCCACTACTGGGATGCCAGGACAGAGAAGAGCTTTGACTGGGCGCAGTAGGAGCTGCCCTCACGTAGGGTTGGGATGGTCAAGAGAACAGAGGTGGTGGAACGGAGTGCTCGGATTAGGATCTAGGGTTTGAGCAAATTTGAAGTTTTATTAGTCGTATGTACGAGATACACGTTATACACGATCCAACATAATGCTTACTTGCAGGTTCCTTCTCGACAACGCAACAACAATAATAAAAGATAAGAATATGAACATAAAGTAAATGTCTCAGTAGAATAGAATAATGATTTTAACACAAGTATAATAAAGGAAGGCACATTTTGTAGTCCAATATTTACACGTTTGTTTTCGGGAAATGGGGACTGGGGGCAAGTGTTTAAATTGTGCATTATTTACAAATCATAATAAGAGTCTGGTAGCATCAGTTGTGATGTAAGTGTGTGTGTGTGTTTGTGTGTGTGTGTTAGGCTTGGGCGGTATCCAGATTGTCATACGGGATATTCGGTAATACCGGCACTGAACACAAGGGGCGATCATTTCAAACCCTCCTGAGCCTTTGTATTTCGAAGATTACCAATGCTAACAAGTACATGTATAATCCAATAGAGAATGCTAACTAAATACTAATGAGCGCATTACGAACATTTTATACAGTCTCTGACTTAAAGTATTTCCGGGACAGACATCCCAGTTCATAAAGTTATACAAGTAACAAAAAAATGCTACTCACCGTTTGCTCCACGCACAAAACAAGTACAAACCAGCAAGGCTCTTATTCCAGGAGGGGATTCTCTGCTGTTGCCAAGCGAAGCTTGATTTTGGAAGACGCTAACCACATAGCTAGGTAGCTAACTAGCTACTAAATTAGCTAACCTAATACACAACTGCAGGGCATTTAGCACATTTTAGACTGTTAACTTAATAGTTATAAGATATCTAGCTGGCAAACATTTAGCTGTGAATTCTATACTGTAACTAGATCACCGGGAACATGCTGCACAACAGTGAGTAATTCACAAGGCTCCGCCCCGTCTCTTGTCGTTGTGCTTCTAAACAAACACCATGTGACTGGGGACAACCAGTAAACTTCATAATGAAAAATTATGTGACAGGTGAAATGAAGAACGCGATCTTCTTTATCTCCTAACAAATTGCATGAATTAACTGCAGATATTTACTTAAAGTATACACAATTATTCAAATTTATTTAAAAAAATCAAAGATGTTAAAGAAATACTGTAGTTTCGGTATTGGAAAAACCATCCTGTGGCTATTTCCAAATACCCTGGTATAGGTATATATGGTATATTATACAATGCATTCAGACCCCTTGACTTTTTCCACATTTTGTTACGTTACAGCATTATTCTAAAATTGATACAACATATTTTCTTCTCATCAATCTGCACAAAATACCCCATAATGACAAAGCAAAAACAGGTTTTTAGAAACCTTATTTACATAAGTGTTCAGACCCTTTGCTATGAGACTCAAAATTGAGCTCAGGTGCATCCTGTTTCCATTGATCATCCTTCAGATGTTTCTACAAGTCGATTGGAGTCCACCTGTGGTAAATTCAATTGATTGGACATGATTTGGAAAGGCACACCGCTGTGTATATAAGTTCCCACAGTGGACAGTGCATGTCAGGTGAACAAGAACTCAATGGTCACTCTGACAAAGCTCCAGAGTGCCTCTGTGAAGATGGGAGAACCTTCCAGAAGAACAACCATCTCTGCAGCGCTCCACCAATAAGGCATTTATATTATAATGGCCACGCAAAAGCCACTCCTCAGTAAAAGGCACATGACAGCCCGCTTGGAGTTTGCCAAAAGGCACCTAAAGGACTCACAGACCTTGAGAAACAAGATTATCTGGTCTGATGTATCCAATATTGAACTCCTTGGCCTGAATGCCAAGTGTCACATCTGGAGGAAATCTGGCACCATCTCGAAGGTGAAGCATGGTGGTGGCAGCATCATACTGTGGGGATGTTTTTCAGCGGCAGGGACTGGGAGACTAGTCAGGATTGTGGGAAAGATGAACAGAACGAAGTACAGAGAGATCCTTGATGAAAACCTTCTCCAGAGCACTCAGGACCTCCAACTGGGGCAAAGGTTCACCTTCCAACAGGACAACGACCCTAAACACACAGCCAAGACAACGCAGGAGTGGCTTCGGGACAAGTCTCTGAATGTCCTTCAGAGTGGCCCAGCCAGAGCCCAGACTTAAACCTGATCGAAAATCTCTGGAGAGACCTGAAAATAGCTGTGCAGCGATGCTCCCCATCCAACCTGACAGAGCTTGAGAGGATCAGCAGAGAAGAATAAGAGAAACTCCCCACATACAGGTGTGCCATGCTTGTAGCATCATACCGCAAGAAGACTCGAGGCTGAAATCGCTGCCAAAGGTGCTTCAACAAAGTACTGAGTAAAGGGTCTGAATACTTATGTAAATGTGATATTTTTATTTTTAAGAAATGTGCTAAAATTTCTGAACCTGTTTTTGCTTTGTTATTATGGGGTATTGTGTGTAGATTGATGAGGGGGGGGAATGATTCGATCAGTTTTAGAATAAGGCTGTAACGTAACACTTTCCGAATGCACGGGCCTGCAGAACCAGGAGCCAATGAACTGGGTCCAGTTGACCACAGCAGATCCATCTGTCCCTTTTGTCATCTGTACATCTGCCTTCTCTATATCTGCATCTGATCTTGTCATTATGCTGGTTGAATTCTACAGACAGCAGTCATTCCCTTTGATATTACACACACAAACACACTTCTAGTCACTCCCCACATATGCGGCAGCATTAGGCATCAAAGGGCTAACAGCGGAGTCCTTTCTTTCGGTTCCCAACCAAGTGCCTGAAGCCATTGCGGCCTGAGAAAGCCATTCACACCATGGACTGTCTCACGGCCTGACTGGCTGTCTGTGAGAGTGCTTACCGCTTTAGGAGGGACACTGCAGAGTTTTGGGACACATTCACTAAGTCACGCAATGCAGGGGCAAGCGTCAGTCTAGTCCCTCTGGTTGTTATTGCTGACTGTGGCTCTTTTTTGTTACGCCAACACGATTCTCTTCCAATTTCATGGCTTTAGAGCATTTTCTCACGGTATGCTGGTCACCCCAGGGAATGGCTTGTCTTCTAATTTGTATTACGTACATTAGGTTCCAGGTCAGTCTTCGCAGTCTGGTTAAACCAGACTGCCTGCTGTGCTCACAGGCCTACATACTGCAGGTGTATCTGTAACATGAAAGCAATGGGCTGCAGTCAATGCAAGGTGGGCTTTTCTAGCTTGATACTGTCGATCATAAACAGGGGTTTTCATATTTGATATCAGTTTTCCGTCATTGATATGGAATAACTGGATAAATAGAAACAAATGCCTCTCCACACAACCTCTGCAGCGCAGATGTGAATGCCTATGCAGCAAACTACCTCTGACAGTTTCTCTTACTCTCTCTGTAGCTTTCCTAATCATTACTAGATGAACTGTGGAGGAAAACAACTCCGACATTAATGAGTGGATACATGTCGGGTTTGGACACACGTCCAACTGACCTTGTCGCATTAAATGGACGTTGATTTGATTCGAGTTTAAAGATGTGTGGGTTGCAGTCACTGCTGTGGCTTGATGGAGCAGTTTGTTACAGGGAGTGTTTGTAAGTACCAATGCCATCATTAGTTAATTGTGTGGGGTTGTGCCTATTCTACTTCCTGCTTTTGGAAATTAGAAACTGATATTGTTTGTGTTTTTTGTTGGAAGGGGCAGGGTTTTGATGGAACAATCTACTGGACAGAGAACTGCACTATTACAGGCTGTGGCTACTCTAACATGGACACATTGCTTACACTTACCACTTCAAGATGTTTCATAATGCAACCTCAACCATTAAAAGATTACAAGAGTAGTTTTACGAGGTGCATTAGGGCATTTTATATAGGAATTCATATTTGATCAAAGGGCCACATTATGTTCTGTATTCAGCTATGGCAGGTGTCTAAGTGCACTGGCCTCTGCTCCAGTGGTTGACTTTGACTAGTTAACGTTCCTTTGAGTGCCTTGTTAACACTTTATATGTGAATTTAAAAAGCCAGTGATTTTATCTGCGCTGTTTCCTGATAATGATACGTGAGTGGGTTTACTTCATCTACAATGTGTTAAAACACACTTATGTGTGAGGAAACACAATTAAACTGAACCGGATTTTCTCCTCTGTTTGAAGTCTATACTCCTGGTTAACCTTCCCTAATAGAGGCCTCTCTCCTACCCCGCCATGACCCTTGTAAAACACCAACCCAGTAACAAGATACTGGAAATGGTCAAAGTATAGTCCCCATGTAATGGAAACAATACATTAACAACGGCTCCAAGTATGTTTCTGTACCTATTAACAGACCCTCTTTCTCCCCCTTAATATAGACACACAGGCTAGCTTAACTTAATAAAGATGAATACCAGGCAATGTTCTATTAGTCATGGAGGGAGACTCTCAACTGGGTGTTGGAATTTCTTTTCCAGCCCCAGTATTGTCTCTGTAATGCTAGCAACCCACTGCACCCGAACTGCCTTGGCTTAACCATTCTGGTGCCAATGTCTGGTATGCCTGGCGTTGTTGTACCTACTGGCCTCTGCTCCTTATTCTGGTAGCACTTCTATTTGAGGTGTGTTCAGCATTCTCCCATTCATGTCATAAAGCTGCTTTTAATGTGGTGCTGTGCTTTAGATAAAGGGTACACGAGGACAAAACCATCTATTAATACAGCAGGGTCTTCTAAAGGGCATTCTCCTGTTGCCTTCTCAGCAGCTCGGCCTGGTGTTTTCCTCGACAGAGCAGCATGTACACTTGGCCATTGCCTCATGCTAATAAAAATTTGCAAGAAAATAAAAGTATATGTTTGTGAAGTTTGATACCCAGAGAAAGACTTCAGTCAGATTAGACAGGCAGCCCAGACAGATGTGTGTTGGCAGAGACACAGACTTTTCAGCAGGTCTGGAGGTTGTTTAAAATATTCCAGAGCCTTTACAAGAAGAAAATGTAAAAACACTTTTCTGTGTTATGAAATGGCTTGGATGGAGTGGCGGGTGAGCGTTGGGCGTCTCTCCACACAGTGTTGATGCAGCTTTGCCATGCCTCAGCCCCACAGTTAAGTGTAATAACAGGCGTGTGCAGTGAAGCATTAGAGCCCTGGAAACATCTGTTACAGAGCCTGGCCTTATTTGGATTTAGGTAATAAGGAGGTATTTGTCCAAAATCAGAAGCATTTTATTTAGAAAAAAGGTTTGTGGCAAACCATTGGGCTGAAAAGTTAATTCTGCCATCCAGTATGGATTAATGGACATAAATGATTGCCCAGAACAGAAAGTAAGGGTTTTTGATGTGTGTGTGTCTGTGAGTGAGTGTTTATGCCATGGCCTTGCAAACATGTGGAAGCTGTTTTGTTTCTTTGGCCCATACTCTGGCTGAGATGTACTGTAGTGGAAGAATCAGACGGTCTGTTCTCTTTCGCTCCCTCTCTCACTCCACTCCCTCTCACTCCACTCCCTCTCACTCCACTCCCTCCCTCTCTACTCTCTCACTCCACTCCCTCTCTCTACACTCTCACTCCACTCCCTCTCTCTACTCTCTCACTCCACTCACTCCCCTCACTCCACTCCACTCCCTCACTCCACTCCACTCCACTCCACTCCCTCCCTACCTCCACTCCCCTCCCTCCCTCCCTCCACTCCACTCCACTCCACTCCACTCCCTACCTCCACTCCCCTCCCTCCCTCCCTCCCTCCCTCCCTCCATTCCACTTCACTCTACTCCCTCCCTCCCTCTTGGCTGCAGGGCTGGTTGGGGAGCTACTGATTGATTATTGGTCAGCAGCATCTGTGGTCCATTATCCTGAACACAGTTTTCCCCCAGACATTAACTAATGATGCAAATCAACCACAACATTTGGGGGGATTTTAAAAAAGGATAACAGAGGCTTTGTGTTCTTCGCGTCAACTTATTCTACCGTACTAAATGTACTAATTCAAGCTATAAAAAACAACTAATGGTCTCAGTGGTATTTTCCTAGTAATACAGTATGTCTGCAAGTGCTTGTCTATGCTTCTACAATAGCTATACAGGAGCTTGAGAAATAACTGCTTCTTGAGCCTTAACCTATTCCTATGTCTCAGAAAGTAATGCTAGTGTACATAGCTCCTTCAATGCAGACATCAGCATGATCAAACGGTAGGAGAGAAACCTGAGTCATTTCATTTGAAGAGCCTTGATGTGACGATTGATGGGAATACAGGGGACTTACTTTGATCCCTTTCTTCTCCCTCCCTTTCTCATTAAAGTCAATGGGCTAGACTCCCTGGTGACTGGTTTAGCTGGCCCACTGCTCTCCAGTCAGTCTGTGGAAGCATCTGGAGAATTAGCTAGTCTCTCTGAATGAGGCCGATTAGCACAGGACAACATTGATTTTGGAGTTCTGAGACGACGTCTTCATGGTCCCAGTTGGCCCACCTCTATCTCGAGACTGGCACGGCCACAGAACATTACAGTTCATTAACAGGCAGCCTTCTTGGCATTTGGCTATATAAAACACTCAACTAAGACCTAGGACTAGGTTTAGCCTGACTGACTGAGTAATGTCAGTCACAGTGTTCTGTCTCGGCACCTCAGTAGCGCCCAGCATCCAGGAGCAGAGCAGCTGTCTCCCCGAATAGAGAAACAGGTCATAAATCTCTGAATGCTGAGCGTGATGAAGAGAATGATGGAGGGAAGGTGAGATAGAGGCATCAGGAGGGGAAATAAAAGTGAAAGTTTTCTTGGGGAGTGCAGACTGAGTCCCGCGAAGAGTCTGCAGCTACTGATTAATGTATTGAGGTGAGATGGGGACAAAATACCACATCTGCCACAATGTGTTGGTGAGTGAATTCGTCACTGTCCATTCTATCAAACACCTAGTTAGTGTGATACTTTTTCTGTACAGACAAGACTGTACACGCACTGAATTCTAAAATAATCCCAGGGCTATCCATCCATTATAACAGCTTCAAGGCTAGCTTCAATCCGATCGACAGATACTGCATTCACGGTAAACGCTGCATATGTAGGCTCAATCGGCAAGGACCTTTCAATGTCAATTGTCCTCGGTCCGAATTGAATCTAGGCCTTACTGTATACTGTAACTAGTCTACAGCCACCAGGACGTTGTACAATCAACGTCAGAGAAACACGTGTTGCCACTAGACCAGAGCCCCAAACATCCATCTGCTTCTCATGAACATGACAGCGTGTTAATGAAATGAGCGTTCTGATGACTTAACACCACACGATTAACACCTCCAGAGGTGGGATAACCCTGCAGGGACAGACAGCATCCCTATGGTGCTACAGTAGGATCAAACCACTAACACCTAAAAGACCACACACAGCACACTGAATGTTGATCTGCTATTCTTCCGCCGATCGTTCGGGCACGCTGTGTTTTTTTTGTCGACCACCCCGCTGGTGGATGTCTGACTGCTGAACAAAAACACATGAGAAATCAAATAAGAACACGAGAATGTAAGTGAGCTATATGCAGGGCCAGAGTCAGTGCCAATACCATATTTACTGTGAATTTAACGCCTTCTCACAAAGCTACTGTTTTGATGATGCAGAGGTTGTTGATTCTGCTCTTCACAAGCCCTCACTGTCAACCCTAGTTATGGAAACAAAATGTCCCTAGTTTCACATAAGGGCGTATTCACTAATGTAACACTGGTGACCACTGTTGGTCCAACACTGACATCCACTGGGACAGGCTATTTTCTCACCTTCTAAAGTTCAGGGGGACAGACATCTGTGCACGTATTGAATTACCATAAACACCATTCTAACAACATTTTCAAACGTTTAAATCGAAGCATGAGAGCTGTCGCTATTTTCCCCATTTACTGTAGAAACCAAGAGTGCTCTACTAGAGACGGTAGATCATTGACAGTGTGTCAGAATGATGCAGCTGTTCAGGGTGCAGGGTTGAATTGGCTCTTATGGACTTCTCATTTGAGTAATGATATTGCTTACCACAGTGACAGTTAAATGGCATCTCAAACAAAGGCATTGATACAAACACAGTGTCATATATTATGAAATATTTGTGGAAAATATTCGGCTTCTTTTGGGATAGATTAACCAACATCTTAAAACACAGTTCACACTTTAAAAAAGTATATATATTTGAAAACTCTGATTTATGTAGGCTAATTTATAGCAATCAATCATTAATTCAAATGAACATGCCATTGTGAGGACATTAACTTGACGTACCTTGAGCCACAGCCACTGCCACCAGGAAAGACAGGAGTAGTGTCATCTCTGTAAAGTCCCACATGGTGTCCCTCTCACAATCACAAACTTGGATGACTTCTTTCTCTCTGTATTATAGTGTCAAGTCAAGAGGAAAATGTGTTTCTTTTCAAAATGGGATGGCTACAGTGTCTTTGAGTGTTCTCAGGTGTGGATGATGCTGGTTGGAAGCCTGCTCCTGTCCCTATACCCAGTCATATGAGGATTGTGAGTTAGACAGAGCACAGGAGTTTTAAAAGAAGAGACACCCAGAGAGCAGTCCAATCCATCCCCCCTTTGCTCACCATTGGCCAGTGCTCTCTCACATCTGTCCCCCATACCACTCCCCAAAAAAATCAGGAGAGAGAGGGGGTGGGGGGGAATTACCTCATATACAAGTTTTTTTCTCACTTTCCATAGATTAAGATTGAACCTGTTCTGACTGCTTTAAGGTCTTCATTTCCCCTGCTTTGTAATGTGTTTTTGGGATGGTACCGAAGGTGGTATCCTCTCAGAACAGGTGTGTATATACCTCCAGAATACAGAGAAAACACACTCAGATATTATGATAAAGTGTAATATTATGTGTTTGGGTCCAGAACTGACAGCTATTGTTCAGTAAGTAAGTGCTCAATCTCAGTGTAGTGTGATTAATGATACCGTAACTAACAAGAGACAGGCCTGACAACTGCCTAACAATAGCAATCCAAATTATCCAGAACCAAAAATATACACTGTGGCTTGGTTTTTGTCATGCTATTTATCAAAACAACTGAAAAGGTTAGTGCTGTCCGGGATCCTTGGAAATCGCTACCCTAAACCCTTACCTAACCCTATCCATTTTAAACGTCAACTTCAATGAGATAATGTCAGAGTTGGGACGTCCCAAGGATCCAGTATAGTTAACTACACTGAACAAAAATATTATCGCAACATGTAAAATGTTTTGTGCCATGTTTCATGAGCTGGATTAAAAGCTCCCAGAAATGTTGCATATGCACAAAAAAGCTAATTTCTCTCATAATTCTGTGCACTAATTTGTTTACATCCCTGTTAGTGAGCATTTCTCCTTTGCCAAGACGTGTGGCATATCAAGGAGCTGATTAAACAGGGTCTTGACCTGACTGCAGTTTGGTGTCATAACCGACTTCAGTGGGCAAATACTCACCTTCGATGGCCACTGGCACGCTAGAGAAGTGTGCTTCTCACGGATGAATCCTGGTTTCAGCTGTGCTGGGCAGATGGCAGACAGCGTGTATGGTGTCGTGTGGGTGAGCGGTTTGCTGATGTCAACATTGTGAACAGAGTTCCCCATGGTGGCGGTGGGGTTATGGTATGGCAGGCATAAGCTATGCACAACCATACAATTGCATTGTCTATAGCAATTTAAATGCACAGAGATACTTGGAAAAGATCCTGAGGCCCATTTTCGTGCCATTCATCTGCCGCCATTACCTCGGTCACAGTTCTTCCATGGCCTGCATAATCACCAGACACCCATTGAGCATGTTTGGGATGCTCTGAATTGAAGTGTACAACAGCATGTTCCAGTTCCCGCCTATATCCAGCAACTTTGCACAGCCATTGAAGAGGAGTGGGACAACATTCCACAGGTCACAATCAACAGCCTGCATAAGGCAAGTCACAACAGATACTGACTGGTTTTCTGATCCACACCCCTACTTTTTTTTAAGGAGTCTGTGAAATCCATAGATTAGGGCCTAATGAATTCCTGTATATTGACTGTAAAATGTTTGACATTTTAGCATGTTGGGTTTATATTTTTATTCAGTATATTTTTCTTGCCTAAATTAGCCGGACAGCTGTAGTCATGCCCAGAGTTTTTGAGCTCTTCCATAAACTGTCATGTCGTCTCCCTGTCACAGACCATGCCTTACAGCAGATCTGCACATTGTTTATGTACTGGCAGATAGCATGACAATGCCAGATGGTCAATTTCTGGTTTGGCTTTGTAACTTTAACAACCGCTGATTGCACGATGGAGTGCTGCCAAATAGGGAAGTGGCTTCATACACCATTCAACAAACACTCACTTCAAAACACACAGAGACATCCTTGTGAGATGGAATGCACTGAATAGTTGCAAATGCATCATTAGCAATTGTAATGATGTTTAGGAATGATTCTGTAAAAGTCCCTCAGGCAGGCAGGATAATTCCATGCAGATCTGTAAAAGACTCTGTTCTAGTCTACCCTCTCACTTAAATGATCTGGCTTAGTTTCATATCACTGAAATCCAGAGCAGCCTGGTGATGAACTGTATTAGAACATGTATCCTCAATGACATTAGTATCGGTTATTTAAGTGATAATGCCAGAGAAGCCGGTGGGATATACAGTACTGGCATGGGTGTTTTGGAGGGCCGGCAAACCGTGCTAATATATCCTCCAAACACCAGCTTCGAGGGCATTATCACTTTTATACAAGGTGTTATCAACATATTCAAATAATGATTGACATATTTTCATTAAAATATTTATTTTGATTCATTTATTCAGACTATTTCCTCCTTCCATGAGATACAGTCCCGACACAAAGCTAGGGTTGCTACCCAACTCCACTGGTCGTTTGTTCTATCGTTTCGGTTGCCAGAGACGCGACCCAGTCGTTCAGTCTTTTTGTTCTATATTTATGGATGCGACCCAGTCATTCAGTCTAAATATTCTATTGCCATACTGTCTGGCAATGTTCTTATCCCTTGCTTGCTATCAATCCAACTACGGCTAACTTACAGCCCAGTCAAACAGTGCAGCCAGAATAACAGCAAAGTAGCTGCATTTGTTTAAGCTGTTTTCTAATGATATTTATTTGAAAACATCCATAACAATGAGCCAATGATGCTTGATTTCACCTGGCATAGAAAAGGTGCTCTCTCGTCAGGACACTGTTGTTCAGAGGAGCTCGCCAACACCACAGCTAACACATTCACTTCAAACTGAAGCTGGAACGACTGCAAACTAGCTGCATTTCGTTTCTGTTTTACCTGTTTTCTATTGACATTTCTTATATATATATATATATATAAAATAAAATAATGCCGATTCATGATTTCGACTGGCTGAGAAAAGTCTAGACACTGTCAGAGAGACAGAGGCCGTATCTAGACTTGACAGTTCATGCAGCTTTAGTATTCTGATCATAGAGTTCTGATCATGGAATTCAGAATGCGTCGTGCATCTACATCTAAATGTGTCTACCGGGTCCATAGTGTGTCCGGATTCCCTTTTCCTGCGCTATATTCAAATGCCAGTATGCATTCTACAAACGGTGGAATAGGCTAAATATGATAACACAACAACGACTGTTGGCAGTAGCTAACTACTGTAGCTAACTTTTGTAGCTAGCCAACAAGCTAGCAAGCAACACTAAAGAGATTGCTAGCCTCAAATCCTAACCCGTTTGCAAACACTTTCCTCACACGCTAGGAACATATTTCCTCCAACGTTGTAATGAATAGGTGCCTCTCGATCCCAAAGCACAAGTTTTCTGGAGACTTGTGGGAGGAGTACTGATGACCTCGCCCATTGTTTGCGCCACTGATTGCATCCAGACTGAGAAGAAATCTGCACACAATGCATCCATGACCACCTCCTGAAGTGGTCAGCTAGATCTGAACACAATCAGAACACAATGCAACTTTGGTGCATATAGACCCGTCTTTTCAATGCAATCTTTGTGTTCTGATAGCAGAAGTTGCATGTAAGTGTCAAGTGTAGACACGACCAGACAGCAAATTTATACAAATCTCTGCTATTGAAAACTAATTGCTAGTCTAAAAGAAATGGGAGATAATGTCTGGATGCTTTTTATCGTGGAGATCAAGTTTATAAATTGTCTGGCTGGGCTGATAAGACAGTGGATTGCACATAGAGATGGAACAGAGTAAATGGGCATTTCAACGTCATAGCTTTAGCCGGTGGTAACTTGTGGAATAGACACAATGCAGTTTTAACCAATCTGCGTCCAGGATTAGACCCACCTGTTGTATAATATATCTTAATTCTTTTCCACCCTCTAAAGACTTTTAACTTTTAAAACTTTGAATATCCTTAATTTAACATCAGAAACTTAAATACATTAAAAAGTGTCTCTGAAAATGCAGAGGATCAGAATAAAAAATATGAGGTGTAAATGTTCAGCTGTACTCCAAAAGCCTCTGGGCTCTTTGCTCTTGACAGGTTAACACCAATGTTTATTAAGGGATCAATGTTCCAACACTGACTTCCTACACACGGCGGTAACACTTAGAGGACACTGCAAGGTTTGCTATAAATACACTAGCTCGTACATAAACAGTCCTGTACCCCATTTACATCCCTTCACTGGCCTATTATGAACATGTTTAGAGACAGGTCAAAATGATGAGACATTCCTCATCAACTAATTACCACTACACTGCTTTTTGTTTACCAGATTGGTTCCCAAATTTAATTCAGTTGTAAACCAATAAACCAGACAGACACCTTGTTTTACTGTAGCATCCCAAAATATAAAAGGCCTCCTCAAATTCATACAGAATATGAAAAAAGGCCTCCTCAAATTCATACAGAATATGAAAAAAGGCCTCCTCAAATTCATACAGAATATGAAAAAAGGCCTCCTCAAATTCATACAGAATATGAAAAAAAGGCCTCCTCAAATTCATACAGAATATGAAAAAAGGCCTCCACAAATTCATACAGAATATGAAAAAAGGCCTCCTCAAATTCATACAGAATATGAAAAAAAGGAAAAGGCCTCTCAAATGGATATGACACAAGTTCTGATGATTTCACTCCATCGGCTCTGGTTTCAGAGAGGAGGGAAAAGATTCACTCCGACTCTGGTTTCAGAGAGGAGGGAAAAGATTCAGCATGTCATATAATCTGTTTAATCTCCTGTCTGATCTCCTCTAACAATATCTGAGGCTTTGTATGGATTTGCATAGTTTACTGTGTGATCTCTATAGTTATAAAGCATACTGGAAATTTCATCCACCAACACAGTATAGATTCTACCAAGTTTTCACTCCTGTGGACGATTTAGAGCTCTATTCAATCTGTAATCCACGCTAGAAATATCAAGGTAATTTACGATTGGGTCAACGTATGCTGTGTTTACCGTGAATGTAAGTCTCCGCTAAGGCGGGAAAATTACTTTTAAATTTCGAACACGCTGTACAGTTGAACTTCTGAGATGCGGATTGAATAGAGCCCTTTAGTTTCATGATTACCTTTCAATTTTGTCAGCTGTCATCTTTCCTAAGTTTCTTACATTGAATCACGTAGAAATCAAAACAAATAACGACTAAATTAGATATTTTATTGGACAAATAGTTAACTCTACAACTGCCAATCAATGAACAGGTGTTACTTGGATTAAGGAAATGCAGTAGTGTAGACTGAATCAAATAAAATAAAAAACAGCTGATCGAAAGTACATTTCTGTAACCCAAAAATCAAACATTCTTCAATAAAATAAAATAAACTAAAAGAATAGCACTTAAGTCGAGGGTTGCATTCATCAGTTGAGGCTGTGGGAGAAAGAACATCTTGAAACTATGCTAAGAAGATATCACAAAAAGGAGAATGTCGCAACTCACATGGAAACTCCTCAAACCATTTCCAAAACAGACATACAACTCAGACCACCCACAGATACTAAATATCATCTTTCTATTGTTTATGAGTGGATTCTGGCTAAGGCGCAACCTCCTTTAGTCTACATCCATTGGAGAGATAGCACATGAACGATAAAGCACAGTAACAATCTATAAAATACAAAACATGTAAATATATTATCCATATTTATCCAAAATGAGGACTGCAGGGTGTACTATAGATGTTACAGTTCTATAAGACAGTCTGTGCCTGGGTATTCTGGCAGGTTCAGATCGTATTTCTTTTGGATGTCATAAGGCAGGAAGCGTCCTGCTAAGAAGTGCTTCCCCGAGAAGCTGGTGGCGCACTTCTTTGGTGCCGTGAGCGAGATGAGGACGTCTGGATTGATCCCATCTGAGGTCACCTGGTCCACATCCCAACCTTTGACAGACAAACAATGATCATCATTTAAATTCCACCTCCATAGTTTGAGCAACAAATCGGTTGACATCTACTGGCTAAATGTCATGTGACATAACAGCAAGGAGAGAGTATCTCACTTGATCTTCTCCTTTCAACTTTAAATGGGCATGTTATATCTTACAGATGAGAAACCTGCTGGCTAGCAGCATTCCAAAGCAAAATAAATGAGGAGAGGGTATGATGTAATGGACAGAGCCAGATGCCAAATAGATGTACTACACTAAGCTACATGCTTTACTGTCTCAGTCCATCCAGCTTGACCTTTACCACTCCTAGCTCGACAGTGTTGAGGTTGACTTGAGATTGATCTGACGAAACCTATTGCAGTTGCAAATGTGGTTGTGTATTGTGGTACATGTACAGGCTTTTCTTTTTTATGACTAATTCATGTTTAGCTCAGAGGTAAACCCCGTTTTGGGCAGTTTTCTGTACATCTGTGCACCATTGGCAAATGTTGGGTGTACAGCATACTGTACAGTGCCTTGCAAAAGTATCCAGACCCCTTGGATTTCTTCACATTTTATTGTGTTATAAAGTGGGACAATTTACGCAAAATACTCTGTCAAGTGGAATATGTTGTTTATTTTTGGGTGGGGGGTTAATACAAATGAAATAACTAAAATATAGTTGTTGTATAAGTATTCATCTCCCTGAGTCAATACATGTTAGAAACACCTTTCACATCAATTACAGCTGTCAGTCTTCTTGGGTACAACTATAAGAGCTTTGCACACACAATATTTGCCCATTATTATTTTCAAAAGAATTGTTGGGGATCATGGGAAGTCATTTTCAAGTCTTGCCATAGAGCAGCAGTGGTTACAGCATTTGGCCAGTAACTGAAAGGTTGCTGGATGGAATCCCCGAGCTGACAAGGTCAAAATCTGTCTTTCTGCCCCTGAACAAGGCAGTTAACCCACTGTTCCCTGGTAGGCCGGCATTGTAAACAAGAATAAAAACTGACTTGCCGAAATAAAGGTGAAATTAAAATGTAAAAATAAATGTTCAAGCAGATTTCAGTCAAAACTGTAACTTGGCCACTCAAGAACATACATTTTTCTATTATCTGCCGAAATTGTTGCAACCCCTATTACTAACCTGTTCAACCTCTCTTTCGTATCGTCTGAGATTCCCAAAGATTGAAAAGCTGCCGCGGTCATCCCCCTCTTCAAAGGGGGTGACACTAGACCCAAACTACTACAGACCTATCCTACCCTGTCTTTCTAAGGTCTTCGAAAGCCAAGTTAACAAACTGATTACGAAGCATTTCAAATCCCACTGTACCTTCTCCGCTATGCAATCTGGTTTCAGAGCTGGTCGTGGGTGCACCTCAGCCACGCTCAAGTTCCTAAACGATATCATAACCGCCATCGATAAGAGACATTACTGTGCAGCCATATTCATCGACCTGGCCAAGGCTTTCGACTCTGTCAATCACCACATTCTTATTGGCAGACTCGACAGCCTTGGTTTCTCAAATGATTGCCTTGCCTGGTTTGCCAACTACTTCTCTGATAGAGTTCAGTGTGTCAAATCGGAGGGCCTGTTTTCCGGACCTCTGGCAGTCTCTATGGGGGTGCCACAGGGTTGGACACTGTGTTAACTAACCTCCAGACGAGCTTCAATGTCATACAACTCTCCTTCCGTGGCCTCCAACTGCTCTTAAATGCAAGTAAAACTAAATGCATGCTATTCAACCGACCACTGCCCGCACCTGCTCGCCCGTCCAGCATCACTACTCTGGACAGCTCTGACTTAGAATACATGGACAACTACAAATACCTAGGTGTCTGAATAGACTGTAAACTCTCCTTCCAGACTCACATTAAGCATCTCCTTTCCAAAATTAAATCTAGAGTCAGCTTCCTATATCGCAACAAATCCCCCTTCACTCATGCTGCCAAACATACCCTCATAAAACTGACCATCCTACCGATCCTCAACTTCGGTGATGTCATCTGTAGAATAGCCTCCAAGACTCTACTCGACAACCTGGATGCAGTCTATCACAGTGCCATCCGTTTTGTCACCAAAGCCCCATACACTACCCACCATTGCGACATGTACGCTCTCGTTGGCTGACACTCGCTTCATACTCATCGCCAAACCCACTGGCTACAGGTTATCTACAAGTCTCAGCTAGGTAAAGCCCCGCCTTATCTCAGCTCACTGGTCACCATAATAGTACCCACTCGTAGCACGCGCTCCAGCAGGTATATCTCACTGGTCACCCCCAAAGCCAATTTCTCCTTTGGTCGTCTTTCCTTCCAGTTCTCTGCTGCCAATGACTGGAACGAACTGCAAAAATCTCTGAAGCTGGAAACTCATATCTCCCTCACTAGCTTTAAGCACCAGCTGTCAGAGCAGCTCACAGATCACTGCACCTGTACATAGCCCATCTGTAAACAGTCCATCTATCTACCTACCTCATCCCCATACTGTATTTATTTATTTATCTTGCTCCTTTGCACTCCAGTATCTCTACTTGCACATCTACAATTCCAGTGCTTAATTGCTATATTGTAATTACTTTGCCACCATGACCTATTTATTGCCTTAACTCCCTTATCTTACCTCATTTGCACTCACTGTATATAGACTTTTTCTTTTGTTCTACTGAATTATTGACTATGTTTTGTTTATTCCATGTGTAAGTCTGTGTTGTTGTATGTGTCGAATTGCTATGCTTCATCTTGGCCAGGTCGCAGTTGGTTAAATAAAGGTGAAATTAAAATAAAAAAATAATAAAATAAATGTTCTTCTTGGTAAGCAACTCCAGTGTAGATTTTGCCATTTGTTGTAGGTTATTGTCCTGCTGAATTCCTCTCGCAGTCTCTTGAATAAAGCAGACCGAAGCAGGTTTTCCTCTAGGATTTTGCCTGTGCTTAGCTCCATCCCGTTTCTTTTCATCCTGAAAAACCCCCCAATATTTGCAGAGGTCAAGCATACCCATAACATGACGCAGCCACCACCATGCTTGAAAATAAGGAGGCAGTTACTCAGTGATGTGTTGTGTTGGATTTGTCCCAAACATGTGGCGTTGCATTTAGACCAAAAAGTGTATTCCTTTGCTGTATTTTTTCCACAGTATTACTTTAGTGCCTAGTTACATACAAGATGCATATTTTGGAATATTTTTATTCTGTGTATTTGTATTCTTCTTTTCACTCTGTCATTTAGGTCATTATTGTGGAGTCACTCCAATGTTGTCGATCCATCCTCAGTTTTCTCCCATCACAGCCGTTTTAAAGTCACCAATGGCTTCATGGTAACATCCCTTAGCAGTTTCATTCCTGTCCTGCAGCTCGGTTCAAAGGGGATGACTATCTTCGATGTGTCTGGGTGGTTTATTATATAATCCACACTTGACCACGTTTAAAGAGATATTCAATGTCTGATGTGTTATCGTTTACCTATCTACCAATCACGCCCCTTCTTCATGAGGCTTTTGAAAAGCTCCCTGGTCTTTGTAATTGAATCTGTGTTTGAAATTCAATACTTGACTGAGGAAGTCAAATTTGACTCCTGAACTAATTTAGGCTTGCTTAAACAAACGGGCTGAATAATTATGCAATGACTCAATTTTTTCTATAAAACAGTATATAATGTATTTGTCTTGAACCAAAAAAATGAAAAATACATTTTAATCCCAGTTTGTAACAATAAAATGTGATGAAATCCAAGGGGTCTGAATACTTTTGAAAGGCACTGTAGCTCGCAGCCTTACCTGAGGGCATGTCCACACTGGCGATGGGGATCTTGACCTGCTTGAGGGTGACTAGGATGCCAGCATAGGGCTCCTTCACATCTGTGTGGTCAGTCTCTGGCCCCAGGATGGCATCGATCACCAGGTTATAGGCATCGTTGATCAGCTGCACCTGAACACACAACCCAAACTCTGATCAATATCTAGAAAAGAGCTCTACATTATTCTCCCAGCTCCAGCAAGCTCAGCCGGGGCCACATCCAGTGAGATGCAGGTGCTCAACTCATGGTGCACTTGCATAAATCAGTTACATTTGCAAATGTCAAGCTTAATTCAAGGATGAATGTGTCTATAAATGTCTTATAGTCCTTTGTGATGTTGCTCACCTCTGTTGGGAGATAGGAGAGGAATGGGATGTCCATCTTCTCACACTGAACTGTGAAGTCCTGATGAATGGTGTTAGGAGTGCGTTTGGGATAGTAGATGGTGGGCTCATACTCCTTTTGGAAGGAAGGAGAGAGGCGAGAGCGAGAGGGGAGAAAGAGGGGAAGGGAGAGCGAGCGAGGGAGGGAGGGAGGGGTAGGTAAAGAGAGAGAGCGAGCGAGAGAGAGAATGACAGAGAGGCAGTGCAAGTATATCAAAATGAAGTATAGCAATGAATACATGCCCTCTAACAAGGAGAACATTTATGAGAGGATGTACGCTGCTGTTTTTCCTGCCCTCTCTCTCGTCTGTCTGTGTATAGTAAATCAGGGCTGGATAGATAGACTGACAAGGCACCCCTCTGATTAGCACAGCACTGTAGGCCTCTAGCCCTCAGGTCTGGAGGATGACTGAATTAGACCTCCATGGTTAATGATAGACGTTTAGGGAAAGCCAGACACCTGTGGCTTGTGTTGTTAAACAATGGACACCCGTGATCTCCACTGCTAATGGACCTCAATCCCAGCAATTAATAGTCAATGTGAAAGGGCCTCAGTGTGCTGCTGCTGTGCTTTCAGTGGAAGGCCTGGCTGGTTAGATGGTTGCGTAAGGAGGAGGTACTGTAAACTAGGCAGTGAGAGGTTCAGGTCTCTCCATCTCTGACTAACTGGCCCTGGTCAGATTCAGATGGGGAAGTGGTCTGTCACTCCAGACGTCAGTCCACACGCTCCTGAGAGACATTAAACCAATCAGACCTCAACATCGGGCCAGAGAGGCCGGGGAACGGACTACTGACGCCATCTTTCGTTGCTGCAGCTAAAGTACCCAGAGAGAGATGTCCCCTCTGGGTTGGCAGCGACCCCTCTGTGATCCCCTAGTGCCTTGACCTAGAAGAGGTTACATCATCAACGTCAGCCAGACGTACCTCAGTGACGGAGGCACCGTCAGGATGCTCTCTAGCGTCAACAAGCGTCATGGAGCAGGAGTACAGGAGACATGAGGCCTATGACTACAGGTTACAGACAGGTCACAAGCCTTTTCCTGTTGATGTTAAGCATTCCCGATATTGAACTTCCTCTCCCTGAAGGCATTCTGGGTTGGCCATGAAGGAGCATCATCCCTTTAGTCACAGTCCATTGAGATTCACGTGGTTTTGTCAAATTGGAAACAAAGACCACATTGTTGAATCTTGGGGATTCATGTGTCATGTGATAAACAACTTGATTCTTTCAGACGTTGAGGCCAAGGTGTTTTTTCTTCACTAGAAACATAAAATAACCACATAATGTTCTGAAAGAACTGTGGAACATCATGTGCATTCTCCCTTGCGTGAACAACAAGCTGGACTAACGTTCACGGTCATAATGAATCATATTCAGACAGAATCTGACAAAAATGAACTTTGACTCTTGGAATATTTGTCTTTTCCATATGCAATATTTTGGTTTGGCATTTAACAGTGGAATGAACCAAGGATGCATGCCAAACACATGCTAGCTCGGTGAACACGGACGGCCAGCTCAGGGCCGCGGTGCAAATCAGTCCGGCTTAGGTCATTTGCTCCGGGGCTAAATAGTCAGCTACTCTCTGTTTAATCTAATCTACAGTTCCCAGATCAGAGCGAAAGACTATGGTATTATCTGCTGCGGTGCACTGCCTCTAAAACCTGAACTAGCAAATCCTGCAGGGAATAAGAGTAATGCCACGGTCAGGGATTCATCGACCGATGATACGTTTTCTTTGGATCAAAGTTATGTGGAAATGCTTTATGCATTCCCGGGATCCTGGTGTAAAATATATCCGTGTGTTGACCCCAGGCCAGGTCGCTGCCCCGAAAACTTCACAGACAGTCATCTTACAACTTTAACAGATTCTGTCAACGCGGTTTTAATCAGAGATATTGACACTTCATAAATCTGGCATCTCAGACACATATGGAGATGTTATATAGATACATTCTGTTCCAAGGCAGGGAAACCAAAGCACGTCTATGGTTTCCACCACATAGAATAAAGATGGTAGATTTTCCTCAGTAGATCACTGGTAAATCCTTGTTCAGATTGTTTTTAGTTAGTGTAATCGTCTGTAATATTGCAATTAATGCATGTACACCACAGAACAGCATTATCCACAGTCATGCAAACTAATGTGACCATGACATCATGTTACATTACCGCTGCCAACTGTAACCAGACAGTATTTAACGAGGGTAACGGTATTTAATGAGGGTCACAATGAAATGATGTCATTGACATTTTCAATCCCGTAATGGATCAATTAATCATGACTCAGATGACTATTTATGGGAGTTGAAATGAAAGTCTCCTAATACTGCAATTAAACCCAGTGAACCATTTGTTAACTTCTAACTATTTTCTGATATTGTCCACATGGCCATGTGTGTGTGTGATGCCTGGCGGGTGAAGAGTCTATTGTGGTATACTTACGAATATGCGCAGGTGGCGGGCACACACCAGGCCGATGGAGCCATTCTGGTCAGGACCACAGACCACCAACACTGTCGGCTGCTTCTTAGCCAGGGAGGTCAGAGGAAAGGCCTGGAGGGAGGTGATTGAGTGAGTGACGGATAGAGGGAGGGAGGGAGACAGAGAGTGAGACAGACATCACCAACTAGCCTAGCAGACTCATTGTCCAGTGGACGGGTCATTCTATCCGCGAGGCTGACCTTCCATCACTGTCAGAGACTCTCTCCTTCTCGTGCCAGGAAGTCCATGCCATGGCCAGGGGAAATAGCACCCAGGTCTTTTTTTAAAGACAGACAGCCCAAAACGCATTAAAATAACCCTGACAGGAATGGAAACAATACCAGAGGCGGACGCCACAGGATGCTCCCTTTAAATAACACACTACTTTCAATCAGGCCTGAGCCATGAGTTTCCCCACTAGGCTACTGGCATCTCCACCTCTCTGTTTTACAGGGGCACAGCACATATCCTAGTAAATCCCCTCACACGTCCTTAAATGAGGCAGCAGGTCTCTAACACTTTCCTGTTGACTTAAGTGGTCTAATCTTCCTCCTCACGCTAGTGGAGGCTGGTGCGAGGAGCAATAGGAGGATGGGCTTATTGTAATGGCTGGAATGGAATAAATGGAACAGGGAGACAAACATGTGGTTTCCATATGTTTGATGTGTTCAATACCGTTCCATTCCAGCCATTATAATGTGCCCATCCTCCTATAGCTCCTCCCACCAGCCTCCTCTGCTTCACACACGCCTAAATAGAACCAGTGGGGGAGTGAATCATGTAGCTAGTGTTGCTAGTGAGAGTGTCTCACCTCACCCCGCAACGCCTTCACCAAACCAAATGTTGGGTAAAGGCCCCTATAACCGGAACTCTAAATGGAGGGGTACATTACAGTGCAACAAATGGAGCCGTACTCTAATTGCAGTATTCAATTAATACAGACTTGAAAGCATTAATTACAGTAATGATGCTGGGAGAGGGGAGACAGCAGCCATTATCTCTAACATAAATATTCTGTCTGGGAGCAGATACACTCTAAATTAGATGGAAGAAGGATGGTAATGACAGCTCAGGCCCATGAGTCGGAAGCGAGAGATAGGCTCCATTTTCTTATCTGCGTGGCTGAAACAGTTTCCTGGTGTATCTCCCACTGTGCAACAGGATTTTGGTGTGTGTGTCTCGATGTGATGGCACCCTCTCTGACTTGTTCCCCTGAGGTAAATGCAAAGGCTAATAAGCACAATATAATGACCAGCCATCTTTGATAGGAGTGGAAGTGGCATTCAATATGAACATACTGTGCAGTGGGAAGCCCGAGTGCCTTTTACAGCTGCTTTTAGGATTAGGATGGTTTTAGGATTAGGATTTTTGCAATAACAGAGTGATTAAAGAGCTAATGTCAATAATGCACATCCAGTGGGAAACCAGAAAAGGCTAGTTTTAGAGGAGCACGATAAACAGAGAAACCTGGTCTGGATTTGGCTATCTGTTAGGGCCCTTCTGCCCAAACCCAGACCAGGTTATCTGTTAGGGCCCTTCTGCCCAGCTCCTGGCTTCTTTCTGGAGGAATGCTAATACAGTGCATTTGGAAAGTATTCAAACCCTTTGATTTTTCCCCACATTTTGTTATGTTACAGCCTTAATCATTTTTTTAAACAATTATAATAATTACAAATCTCATCAATTTATCCACAATACCCCATCATCCTTCTTCCCCCCCCCCCCTTAAATGATTTAGATGCACTATTGTAAAGTGGCTGTTCCACTGGATGTCAGAAGGTGAATTCACCAATTTGTAAGTCGCTCTGGATAAGAGCGTCTGCTAAATGACTTAAATGTAAATGTAAATGTAATGACAAAGCGAAAACAGGTTACCTTATTTATTTCAGTATTCAGACCCTTTGCTATGAGACTCAAAATTGAGCTCAGGTGCATCCTGTTTTCATTGATCATCTATGACATGTTTCTACAACTTGATTGGAATCCACATGTGGTAAATTCAATTGATTGAACATGATTTGGAAAGGCACACACTTGTCTATATAAGGTCCTACAGTTGACAGTGCATGTCAGAGCAAAAACCAAGCCATGAGGTCGAAGGAATTGTCCGTAGAGCTCCGAGACAGGATTGTGTTGATGCACAGATCTGGGGAAGGGTAAAAAAAAATTCTGCAGCATTGAAGGTCCCCAAGAATACAGTGGCCTCCATCATTCTTAAATGGAAGAAGTTTGGAACGACCAAGACTCTTCCTAGGGCTGGCCGCCCGGCCAAACTGAGCTTCAGGGGAGAAGAGGAAGGAAGTGACCAAGAACCCGATGGTCACTCTGACAGAGCTCCAGAGTTTCTCTGTGGAGATGGGAGAACCTTCCAGAAGGACCACCATCTCTGCAGTACTCCACCAATCAGGCCTTTATGGTAGAGTGGCCAGACGGAAGCCATTACTCAGTAAAAGACACATGACAGCCTGCTTGGAGTTTGCCAAAAGGCACCTGAAGGCCAGGCACCACAGGCTAATAGGGATGTTTTTCCCTTTACTCTCATCAGACTGAAACGTTACCAGTTGAAAGTATACATGAATACAATGTAGTATTGTATTACAAGTTTTATTTATAAAACATTTTAAATATGCAAATAGGCAAGCCCTCCTTAAATGGCGCTAACCTGTTATTCAACACATTGCTTCAAGGCAGGTTTTTTGTTTTATTGTGATAAGACACTCAATGGTCAGACTTTTACAGATCAGTTTATCAAAATATTGTCATTTCATTTAATTATTCAAAAAATCTCGTCACATGTTTAACGGATGCATATTTTGAATATATTTACACATAAAATGACACTTAAAATCAAAACGACAAGATAAAAAAAATTAAAAAGCCTCTGAAAATATGACTATAAGTCCTAAGACCCTGTGTGTGGAATAATGTAAATACACGTCCTTTGAAGCCTGAGAAAAATGAATTGGCGCAGGGGGAACATGTCATTTTTAGAAAATGGTTGATAAAGATGCTAATGCAATTAAAATGTACTTTCCATAAATATGACAATTTATGACACATTAATTAGACTTATGTATAGATATCTTCTAAACGGACAAATAAACATCAAATATACATTTGACATTAGCACATTTGATACATTTGTTTCAAGCAATAGAGCATATGCTTTGAATACTGGTCTGTTAGGCAGTTCTGGGCAAATTCTCATATCACTTTACTCAATTTGTCACATACAAGGATTTTTTGTATGGCTGTTGAAATGTGCAGAACATTAATCAGCTATGCCTGCCCCATATGTAAGGCCCTCTTTGAGTTGTTGCTGGTGCAGCTTTACTCTCTTGACTGTGTCATGGGACCTGCGCCTACGCTTGGCACACTCCATTGAAGAAAAATCAGCTCTCACAACATGCCTTGCATCCTCCTCTCTGATTGCTTCCAGTGTCACCAATGTGCTGTCAAGCCACAATTTGTTCATCACATTTGATTTAGCAGTGGCTCCCTCATTGAACGTGGTTACTGCCATACTGCCTGCTCCGTCAATGTGGCTTTTGCCCACAAAGACAGTTTTGGGGCATCTGCGCCGACGCAGAGTTCAGAGTTCAGACAACCATTTGCTTTCTGGGT
The DNA here is from genome assembly GCF_036934945.1 of Oncorhynchus masou masou. Classification (NCBI taxonomy): domain Eukaryota; kingdom Metazoa; phylum Chordata; class Actinopteri; order Salmoniformes; family Salmonidae; genus Oncorhynchus; species Oncorhynchus masou. The sequence goes on along the minus strand of NC_088235.1, from coordinate 79,087,579 downwards.
TCCTCCGTGCTACATCCTTTTGAGGACGTTATCATTTGACATCCTATGATATACAGGTACCATTTTCTGTGCAACCTCTAAAAATGTATGGCCTCCAAGGTTTGTGACAGGGTGGATCTTCACTATTTTCTAGGGCTCGCAGCAATGCACACACCTATCCCATAGTTGGAAGGGAATCCTCTCATGCCAAGTGCCATCAAATTTAGCAGTACGTCCAACTGGCGCACAACCGCAGACCATGTGTAACCACGCAAGCATAAGACCACCACATCTGGCTTCGTCAACTGCGGGATCGTCTGAGACCAGCCACCCAGACTGCTGATGAAACTGAGGAGTATTTCTGTCTGTAATAAAGCCCTTTGTGGCGGAAAACTCGTTCTGATTGGCTGGACCTGGCTCCCCAGTGGGTGGGCCTATGCTCTCCCAGGCCGGGGGGGTTTTACTTGGGTCATCGAGCTCTAGCGACTCCTTGTGGCGAGCCGGGTGCCTGCAGGCTCACCTCGGTCATCAGTTGAACGATGTTTCCTCCAACACATTGGTGCGGCTGGCTTCCGGGTTAAGCAGGCAGTCATGTTTTGGAGGATGCATGACTCGACCTTCACCTCCCGAGCCTGTTGGGGAGTTGCAGCGATGAGACAAGTCAGAAAATGGGGAGGAAAAGGGGGTAAAATAGGAATAAATAAATAAGATTTATGGGTAAAAATTATAAAGTGTAAGAAAAATACATACACAAGGATACACAGACACACACACGCCCCCCCCTCACACACACACCCCCCCACCCCCCTCACAAACACACACACACACACACACATATATAAATACAGCCACACACTATTAATGGAAGCTGCACAGGATAATGAATATGTTTTACGACGGACATGTCGACATATTGAACACATCCTGAGTAGACAGAACAGGGACCCAGGGACAACACACTCCAGCGTTTACTGCTCCATGGAAGCAGAACATTATTTGTCTCCCCTGGTGTTGAAAGGCTTCCCAACCCAGGCTGAACGCAGGCGCCGCTCCACACGCACTCCAGCCCAGATCACAGAGGAACACACCGGAGATGGACCCGTCATGGCCCGTGTGGTTGCTGCCGGGGGGATTGGATGTCTTTGGACGTATGGGGGGGGGGATTACTTGGTGAAAAATGTATCTATCTGGCAACTGCAACGACTGCAGTGAAATCTTAAGGCCCTACTACTGCACTTTTCTTCAATAACAGTGATGTCATGCATGTGTGTGCAGAAGTCCCAGGCCGATCCGGGTCGAGCCAGGCGCTGTTTGTCTAGCTACGGTATGTGTGCTGCGGCTGTGTCCGCTCTGGCCATGGACCATTGGCTGCTGGTGATAATGGTGGTAAGGGGATGTGGTTGAGGTAATCAGACTTTCTCTCTCTCTGAAAGGAAAGTGTCTCATATGTCTGGAATCTCAGGGAACATTTATCACACCACACTGGGTGCCCGTGGAGCAAACGACCGCAGGGTTAAACCAACCAACCGTCTGGTCAAAGGAACCTCGTGTGTTCCTGACAGCTCCACAGAGACGCACTCCAGACACTGCTGCTGCTACCGCTGACTACAGGCAGTCTGACTTGGAGAACTTACACACGCACACACACACACACACACACAAGCTAAAAACAGACACATGATACATAAGCAGACACATACACGTGCTAACACACACACAAAAGGGACTGATAAGGGGCATGTGGACTTGCCAGACTGGCTCCCAGCTGAGCAGATTAGTCTCTCATCAGACAATCAGGCCAGATAGAGCCTCTGTTCACTGATGTGCCTCAGGGTTTATGGAGCAGAGACACAGCATTGTTGAGGGGGACAGTTCTCCCACAACTGTAAATAAACACCCACACTCACTGTTTTTTCAAGAATACAGGGCCTCCCGGGTGGCGCAGTGGTTAAGGGCGCTGTACTGCAGCGCCAGCTGTGCCACCAGACACTCTGGGTTCGCGGCCAGGCTTTGTCGTAACCGGCCACGACCAGGAGGTCCGTGCGGCGACGCACAATTGGCCTAGCGTCGTCCGGGTTAGGGACGGCTTGGCCGGTAGGGATATCCTTGTGTCATCGCGCATCAGTGACTCCTGTGGCGGGTCGGGCGCAGTGCACGCCAACCAAGGTTGCCAGGTGCACTGTGTTTCCTCCGACACATTGGTGCGGCTGGCTTCCGGGTTGGATGTGTGCTGTGTTAAGAAGCAGTGCGGCTTGGTTGGTTTGTGTATCGGAGCACGCATGACTTTCAACCTTCGTCTCTTCCGAGCCCGTATGGGAGTTGTAGCAATGAGACAAGATAGTAGCAACTAAAACAATTGGATACAACGAAATTGGGGAGAAAAAAGGGGTAAAAAAAGAAAAAAAGAATACAGAGAACAGAACAGTCCCTGTGTGTTCCCTAAATCTCTATTCACGGTTCCTAGCTATTAGAAAGTTGCATGGGTTTGAAATACTATTAATACTATTAGGTGGAACAGAATCTGGGGAATGAGGGATGGATGAAATGGATGAATGGTCCCAAAAAAGGTGATTATTGGAAAAGAATACCTTGGTGATGGCGATGGCACAGGCGTGCCCCCAGATCTCTATGAGCTGCTGCTGGCCAAACCTGTAGTCCCTCAGCAGCTCCGTCTCAATGGCTGCTGTCTCCACTTTACTGTAGGGAAACACAACACCGATCATTAGCATCATCAATCAGATTCAGTCAATCACAATTCCATTATATACTGCACTGTTTATGCATCTCTCAGCAAACTGGAAATAAACCTCAAAAACACATGTTTTGCGTGTTAGATTACAGTTTTTTTCGATTGCTAAACGACAGTGGACACAACTGGAGTCACATGTGCAAAACTCTAACTACAGTCTGCACAGCAGCAGTTCATGTGGACCAAACTCTAGTTCGTTTTTCATTGCTTGAACACAGTTTTCAAAACTCTACACACTTATCCCATGACTTTAACCACAACCTGCACAACACAGTGGATTTACAGCACTTTGTTCAAATGCTAACACACTGCTGTCAAAACTGTGAACCACACATTCAAAACGGAATAGATTTCAGCCTTGTGCCTTTCAAACACTGCTGATTGCAATTTCAGCTGAAAGGCTAAGCAGGTGTCTTGTTTTAGACTTGTTAGTGAACACACACACATATTACAGTATATATAGATAGAGCTCAGAAAGACTCATTTTGGAAATGGAACAAGGAAGATGGGTTCGTGGAGGGAGAAGGGTGACAGGGAGATGGCGGATGCGTGGAGGAAGACAAAGAAGACAAAGAGCTGTTATTTCAGATGAAATAAGGGCTACACTTATAGACCATGTCGTGAACCATGGTCTCTCATTGAGAGAGGCAGGGTTGAGGGTGCAACCCAATCTGCAAAGATCCACAGTGGCATCTGTAATGCGAATTTTCCATCATACAAACAGGTGAGAGTTACATCCTTACAGTAAATGAAAACATTACAGGAATCTATTTTGTATTGCAATTATAGAATATTTACACAGATATATATTACAGTAAGTTTGACTGTAAAATATATTTTTACAACAGGACCCAAAGGCTGCCCCCAATAAGGGGAAGAGGAAAAATATTTTCAGATGCGCAGGAAAATGCTATTGTTGACATGGTTGTTGTCAACAATGCAATACAACTGCGGGAGATTCAAGATAGAGTGCTGGCTGATAATGATATATTTGAAAATGTTAATTCTGTCAGAACAACAACTATTGCTCGAGTCCTAAAGAAACACCAAGTTACAATGAAACAGTTATACACTGTACCGTTCGAGAGAAACAGTGAACGGGAAAGAGCAAAGATACCAATATGTCCAGGTAAGACGTCTGAGGTTACGTACACAGCTATACAAAATATTTACAGTAAAAACAAACACTAGCATTTCTACAGTAAAATTGCGCACTTACTGTTTTTCAGAGAGTAATGGAGGTGGAAGCACTGGAAAGACCACATTCATTTGTATTTATCGATGAAGCTGGATATAACCTTGCCAAAACACGGCACAGAGGAAGGAATGTTATAGGTCAAAGGGCCACTGTGGAGGTTCCAGGCCATAGGGGGAAATATCACCATGTGTGCTGCCATGGCCAATGATGGTTTGCTTCTCAACACACCACTCATTGGCCCATACAACACAGAAAGGCTTATAGCTTTCCTAGAACAGCTCTATGCTCAACTAGTGCCAGCAGAACAGGGGGAGCCAGTAAGAAACCCCCAAGTTTTTGTCATAGTTTGCGATAACGTTGCTTTTCACCACTCTGCAGCTGTCACAGATTGGTTTGCAGCACATCACAGATTTATGGTTTTGTACCTGCCTGCATATTCACCCTTCCTCAACCCAATAGAGGAGTTTTTCTCTGCCTGGAGGTGGAAAGTTTTTGGTCACCACCCACATGACCAAATGTCTCTTTTGGAAGCCATGCGTGCCGGATGTGAGGACACAAGTCCAGAGGACTGCCAGGGATGGATAAGGCACTCCAGAAGGTTCTTCCCCAGGTGCATGGCAAGAAAAAACATTAGATGTGATGTTGAAGAAAACCTGTGGCCTGATGCTAGAGAGAGGCAGGATTAGCCCCTCAATTATTTGTTCGAATTACAGTATGTACTTTTAGTTTCTACCTTTTTTTCTCATTACTGTAATTCCGTAAATTACTACAGACTATTGAAGCAAACTGCTAATTTTCATTTACCTTAAAGAATTGTTATGTTCTAAAAAAAATTATAAATCATGTGAAAGAATGTCACTCTTTTCTTTGAAGAAAATATTACTTTGTATGAAGTCACTGAAATTGTTCAAACTGTAAAGATGAAAAGTTTGTATTTTCTGTATTGGTGTTTGATGCTAGTGTTTTTACTCTCAGTGTGTTCTGAGAGACAGTGTGTGTTATCTCAGTGAGGGTTGTGCATAGTGTTTGGCTGCACTGAGCGTGTTTTGAGCCATGTGTTAAGAGTTGTGTTGCTTGGAATGAGTTTTGCAGGTGATGTGAACTGTTTAGCTCAGGTGACTGTTGGTAGTGCAGACTGTAGTTAGAGTTTTGCACATGTGACTCCAGTTGTGCCCACTGTCGTTTAGCAATCGAAAAAAACTGTAAATGCTTGGTTGGGGATTGTCTGAGGCCTGAAGTCTTTCCGGTACCAAGTTTAAGTTTATGAAGTAGGTATTTACATGGCACTGAAAGAGGGTGCTGTCAGGAACAAAATGATTGGCACCCTTGATAAAGATGAGCAAAAACAACTGTATATAATAAATAATACAAATACTGAGTTATAAAATATGCTAATTTTTAACTAATATAAATTGCTCAGAGAAAGAGATTTTAAAAAAGATAGGGGTAAAGATTATTGGCACCCCTTTTTTCAGTACTGCAGCACCCTAACCTTGCGAGGCACCCGAACCTTGCGAGGCACCCGAACCTTGAGAGGCACCCGAACCTTGAGAGGCACCCGAACCTTGAGAGGCACCCGAACCTTGAGAGGCACCCGAACCTTGAGAGGCACCCGAACCTTGCGAGGCACCCGAACCTTGAGAGGCACCCGAACCTTGAGAGGCACCCGAACCTTGAGAGGCACCCGAACCTTGAGAGGCACCCGAACCTTGAGAGGCACCCGAACCTTGAGAGGCACCCGAACCTTGAGAGGCACCCGAACCTTGAGAGGCACCCGAACCTTGAGAGGCACCCGAACCTTGAGAGGCACCCGAACCTTGAGAGGCACCCGAACCTTGCGAGGCACCGAACCTTGCGAGGCACCCGAACCTTGCGAGGCACCCGAACCTTGAGAGGCACCCGAACCTTGAGAGGCACCCGAACCTTGAGAGGCACCCGAACCTTGCGAGGTTCACAACACAGTCTTTTTCTAAAATGTTTAATGAGATTACAGAAGACATTTGGAGAGATCTTAGATCATTCAGAATCTTTACAGATCCTTGATATCCTTCGTCTGCGCTCATGGACAGCCCTCTTCAATTCAAACCAAAGGTTTTTAATGGGGTTCAAGTCCAGAGACTTTTTTTCAATCAACTATTTCTTTGTGGATGTTGATGTGAGCTTGGGGTTGTTGTCTTGCTGGAAGATCCATTTGCTGCAAACTGCCAGCCTCCTGGCAGAGGCAAACAGGTTTTGGCTAAAATGTCATGGTACTTGGTAAAGTTCATAATGCCGCTGACCTTTAACAAGGGTCATAGTACCAGTGGAAGCAAAATAGCCCCATAACGTCAAAGATGCACCACCATATTTTACCGTAGGTATGAGATACTTTTCTGCATAGGCTTCTGTTTTTCGACACCAAAGCCACCATTGGTGTGTGTGGCCAAAGAGCTCTATTTTCATGTCGTCTGACCATAGCACCACCTGGAGTTTGATAAACGGCATTTACACTTGGATTTGAACCGCTGCATGGTCAATTATGAATTAGGTAGTTGCATGGCTCTGAAACAGGTATATGTAAAAGGATTCAAGTTGAAACAGACCGTAAACTGATGACAATATACTGGGGTGTGCTGTTAAACCAGAGAGGGAAGGGGAGCATTGAAAACCGATCCTACAGTAGCACCGAGTGTGTGCTTGTGTGCAGTATGTGCCTCATTTATGTGTGTATGTGAATTCTGGATGCATTGTTTCTGTGCTATTTGTCATTCTGTGCATGCTGGCTGTGTGACTAATGCTCCTGTATCAGAGCGAGGGAGGTTGGTCTGCTGGTTTGACCTGTCAGGTTTTAGTCTGACTGTGTGTGTCACAGGTCAGGACAGGTGGCAGGGACACTGCTACTGATATGTCCCCTCCCATCCACTACGTGAACAGATCCTATAAGGCAAAAAAAAATGGCTTGTGTTGTCTGCACGTGAGCTGCTGTAGGCACACAGAAAGTACAGTATTCCTTATCACACTAGGGACACCTGGTGGAGAGCTGGAGTACTACATCACAACTTTCTCTTGACGACGATGGAGAACATTATAATCGAAGCATATTGTATGATAGCATATCTAAATGGACGTGTTTATAAGGTGTAATAATTGAACACAACATTCTAATAACAACAGTCAGTAATGTCGATGTCCTATTTGCCCAAATGTTCGCAGATAAAAAATAAATAATGTGTTACCAAGACAACATAGATCCATTTAGTTTGCATGAGTTCAGCAGAGAAAGGGAGAGAGGAAGAGAAGGAGAGAAATCAATCACATCAATATACTATGGGAGCAGCGGGATCTAACCATTTCGAACCTCTCCAGCTATAGAGGTAACGGTCAGTTTGTGTGTGTGCGTGTTCGCACGCGGGTGTGTCACTGCTGCTTGCGCATGTGTGTCACGTGTTTGCCTTTAAAGCGGCATTTGTGTTTCCAGCAGGAGTATTTTTGTTTACAACATAATCTGTGTCAGCTGATGCTTTGCTCTCACACATACAATATAAAGGAGCACAAATAATCTCTTCTTCTCATAACCTTTTTCATCCTCCATTTGTGACTACAGAGACAATCTAAAGCAGTTAACAGCATTAGGACTCAATTCAATCCATAGCGTTGAAGATCTGCTTTATAGCGCGATTGACAATTAATGGCAATGTTCCCACAGTCGCAGAGATTGCATTCGAGGTAAACGCTGCATATGTCGGATCAATTGGAAATTACTTTAAAAATGTGAACCGCACTACAATGCAGATGTTCTGTGCTATGGATTGAGTCGAGCCCCTTGGCAGCTCAACAATGACTTTAGAAGCTCAACAATGACTAAGGAGTTTGTCTCTGATGTAAGTCTGAATAAGGTTTGACATCTTATGACGAAACGCTTTAATAGTTATTTCAGGTCCTCAACAGCTGAAAGTCATATGTTGAAAGCATTTCAAACGCTATCACCCTGGCAGACAAACCCCACATTCACATCTCCGAACCAACAAAACAGATGGTGAAAAAACACCATCCGAAGAAAATAAATAGCCTTCAGGCTAACACACAGGCATCATAAACATAACCTTCTTTCATCATAACCAGAACATTAATTTCACTGTAACTAGTTGAATGCTAAAGGTTGGCCCATTGTTCCCTTCTCTTGTGGCTCTAGGATCACTGTGTTAAAACCCACCTCTTCCAACAGGGCTTTTGGCATTTAGCTCAGCCAATAGAGCATCACAGCTGTCACCCAGGGCTAGCCTGGGGCAGACTGCCTGGCTCACTGACACATGATGGTCTTTACAAAGATCACCTTTGTCCACTATGTTGGATGGATGCTCTTATAATAGGACTATGGTACTTTTGCAGTAAGCTATGGAGTAGAATTGATCCTTGGTCACTGCCTGTAGGGCTAAATAAAATGTAAAGCTAACTCTTGTCACCTTGGTTAGATGTTGCCCGTAAGCACCAATTTAGGGTCAGCTAACCATCGCCCAATCCTAACCTTAACCATTAGGGTGGGTGGGGGGCATAAAACTGACCTAAGATCTGTGTTAGTCTGGGGAACATCATCCTACCCCACTATTTACAGTTCTCTTGGTAGTGAGGAGATATCACCACTAGGAAGCAGTGTAGAGCATACAGAATGCAAGATCCCTGATCATGGCATCTAGACCAGGCCAAATGGCACCCATATTGAGTGTGCTGGGTCGACAGAATTCAATATAACTTATTGTATCTCTTTAGCTGGGTCAATAATGAGACAGAACTCCCTGTAGTTCATGTTCCCAGTGAACAGAAAACACACAATACTGTAGTCATTCAAAAAGTATGTGAACCCTTAGTAATTACCTGCATTTTGGCATAAATTGGTCATAAAATTTGACCTGATCGTCATCTAAGTCACAACAATAGACAAACACAGTCTGTTTAAACTAATAAAGCACAGACAATTATGAATTTTCATGTCTTGATTGAACACAACGTGTAAACATTCACAGTACAGGGTGGGAAAAGTATGTGAACCCTTGGACTTGATAACTGACCCTCTATTGGCAGCAATAACCTCAACCAAACGTTTTCTGTAGTTTTCTGCACAACTGTCAGGAGGAATTTTCAACCATTCCTCTTTACAAAACTGTTTCAGTTCAGCAATATTCTTAGGATGTCTGGTGTGAATCGCTCTCGAGGTCATGCCACAGCATCTCAATCAGGTTGAGGTCAGGACTCCGAATGGGCCACTCCAGAAGGCGTATTTTCTTCTGTTGTAGTCATTCTGTTGTTGATTTACTTCTGTGTTTTGGGTCCTGTTGCGCTTCAATTGGTGGACAGATAGCCTTACATTCTCCTGTAAAATGTCTTAATAAATTTGGGAATTCATCCATCGATGATAGCAAGCTGTCCAAACCCTGAGGCAGCAAAACAGCCCCAAACCATGCCGCCCCTCCACCAGACTTTACAGTTGGGATGAGGTTTTGATGTTGGTGTGCTGGGCCTTTTTTTCTCCACCACATAGTGTTGTGTGTTCCTTCAAAACAACTCAACTTTAGTTGAATCTGTCCACAGAATATTTTGCCAGAAGCACTGTGGAACATCCAGGTGCTCTTTTGCGAACTTCAGACGTGCAGCAAAGGTTTTTTTTTGGACAGCAGTGGCTTCATCCGTGGTGTCCTCCCATTAATACCATTCTTGTTTAGTGTTTTACATATCGTATCCTCGTCAATAGAGATGTTAGCATGTTCCAAAGATTTTCTGTACCTATTTAGCTGACACTCTGGGATTATTCTTAACCTCATTGAGCATTCTGTGCTGTGCTCTTGCAGTCATCTTTGCAGAACAGCCAGGAGAGTAGCAACAGTGCTGAACTTTCTCCATTCATAGACAATTTGTCTTACCATGGACTGATGAACATCAAGGCTTTTAGAGATACTTTTGTAACCCTTTCCAGCTTTATTCAAGTCAACAATTCTTGATCTTAGGTCTTCTCTTTTTTTTCGAGGCATGGTTCACATCAGGCAATGCTTCTTGTGAATAGCAAACTCAAATATTGCTGTGTTTTTTATAGGACAAGGCAGCTCTAACCAAGATCTTCAATCTTGACTCATTGATTGTACTCCAGGAAAGCTGACCCCTGATAGGCTAATGACTTCTCCAAAAGCTATGGGTACACATACCTTTTCTAACCTACACTGTGAATGTTTAAATTATGTATTCAATATAGACAAGAAAAATACAATCATGTGTGTGTTATTTGTTTAAGCACACTGTTGTCTTGTTGTGATTTACATCAAGATCAGATCAAATTTGATAACCAATTTATGCAGAAATCCAGGTAATTCCAAAGGGTTCACATAATTTTTTTGCCAGTGTAGCAGCAGCAGAGACGGTAACAAGCTGGAGAGTCCCAGTGTTGCACCCCTCCCTTCCTCCCCTGGAGTCTCCATTAATTTCCCTGTGTGTGTGGTGGCCAAAGTGTCCCCATGGTGTGGCGTTGCTCCACGCCACTCAGGCTTTGGCTCAGGGTGCTCAGCTGTGAACAATTGCCTCTTAATGAGCCTGTTTACTTCCACAGCCCCAGCCTGAGGGGAACAGACAGACACACACGCATGTATGCGCCACAAGTACACACAAACACACACTCACTAGCATTTGTATTATTATGAGCAGAGGGCTGCTTGTAAAACACTTTGCTTCCACGTCACTCCAACAATGACATGTAAACGTACAGTAGGGCCTACACACAAAACGCACACAATTAAGACTGTGTGGACCACATGACTCAACATCACAACACTCTCTCTAATGCAGTGCTTCCCAAAATGTTTGTCATAATTGGGGGACATCCCGCACAATTCTGCACATTTTGCCATGTCTTGTATATTCCTGGATTATCTGAGTGACTCAAACATTGCATCAAAATCAATGGGCTAAAAAGCCAAGCTAAAAAAACATTAGCAGACATGGGTTAGTTGATCAAATGGACAATTCTATAAATGGCTCTCTAAGGTCTTTAATGAATGACATGACAAGAGGAAAACTCCTGATGCACTACACAATTTTCGAAATTACACTTTGTGCATTCTATTATTACAACTTTCAAGAGTAAGTTGAAAGCCCGACTGGGTTAAAAAAATATGTTTTTTTCCTTAGTATTTGTTAATCTCCCCTACCTCTCCACTAGGGCTGACCCCAATTAGTCGACTGGTCAATTGTTTGGTCGTTAGGCTGTTGGTCAACCGAGACTATTATAGTCGAGCAGTAACAAATATACACTGCTCAAAAAAATAAAGGGAACACTTAAACAACACAATGTAACTCCAAGTCAATCACACTTCTGTGAATTCAAACTGTCCACTTAGGAAGCAACACTGATTGACAAATTTCACATGCTGTTTGTGCAAATGGAATAGACAACAGGTGGAAATTATAGGCAATTAGCAAGACACCCCCAATAAAGGAGTGGTTCTGCAGGTGTGGACCACAGACCACTTCTCAGTTCCTATGCTTCCTGGCTGATGTTTTGGTCACTTTTGAATGCTGGCGGTGCTTTCACTCTAGTGGTAGCATGAGACGGAGTCTACAACCCACACAAGTGGCTTCGGTAGTGCAGCTCATCCAGGATGGAACATCAATGCGAGCTGTGGCACGAAGGTTTGCTGTGTCTGTCAGCGTAGTGTCCAGAGCATGGAGGCGCTACCAGGAGACAGGCCAGTACATCAGGAGATGTGGAGGAGGCCGTAGGAGGGCAACAACCCAGAAGCAGGACCGCTACCTCCGCCTTTGTGCAAGGAGGAGCAAGAGGAGCACTGCCAGAGCCCTGCAAAATTACCTTCAGCAGGCCACAAATGTGCATGTGTCTGCTCAAACGGTCAGAAACAGACTCCATGAGGGTGGTATGAGGGCCCGACGTCCACAGGTGGGGGTTGTGCTTACAGCCCAACACCGTGCAGGACGTTTGGCATTTGTCAGAGAACACCAAGATTGGCAAATTCGCCACTGGCGCCACTGTGCTCTTCACAGATGAAAGCAGGTTCACACTGAGCACATGTGACAGACGTGACAGAGTCTGGAGACGCCGTGGAGAACGTTCTGCTGCCTGCAACATCCTCCAGCATGACCGGTTTGGCGGTGGGTCAGTCATGGTGAGGGGGGGGGGGGGCATTTCTTTGGGGGGGGCCGCACAGCCCTCCATGTGCTCGCCAGAGGTAGCCTGACTGCCATTAGGTACCTAGATGAGATCCTAAGACCCCTTGTGAGACCATATGCTGGTGCGGTTGGCCCTGGGTTCCTCCTAATGCAAGACAATGCAAGACCTCATGTGGCTGGAGTGTGTCAGCAGTTCTGCAAGAGGAAAGCATTGATGCTATGGACTGGCCCACCCGTTCCCCAGACCTGAATCCAATTGAGCACATCTGGGACATCATGACATCAGGATGCTTTAGTCCAGGTCTGGGAGGAGATCCCTCAGGAGACCATCCGCCACCTCATCAGGAACATGCCCGGGTGTTGTTGGTAGGTCATACAGGCACGTGGAGGCCACACACACTACTGAGCATCATTTTGACTTGTTTTAAGGACATTACATCAAAGTTGGATCAGCCTGTAGTGTGGTATTCCACTTTAATTTTGAGTGTGACTCCAAATCCAGACCTCTATGGGTTGATAAATTTGATTTCCATTGATAATTTTTGTTTGATTTTGTTGTCAGCACATTCAACTCAGACTATTTAATAAGAATATTTCATTCATTCAGATCTAGGATGTGTTATTTTAGTGTTACCTTTTATTTTTTTGAGCAGTGTAGTTTGTTTTTGACGAAAATGAAAAGTGGTCAGTTTGTCACTTTCACATGTTCAACTACTTAAGACATTGACTCTAATCTAGGTTGTGCCTTTAGATTTCCAGAAAATTATAAACTAAGGAATAATTGTAAAAATTCTCTCATCGACCCTATCTGGTCAGCGGAGTCTGCTTCGGAAGCGTTCTCGGAATATCGCGATGTTGGGCCACTGGGTTTAGAAAGTTTGTGCTATTAAACCTGGTGTCTCTCCTCTCTGTTCCTTCTTTCTGTTCCTCTTCTCTGTCCTCCTCTCTCAACCTCCACTGCCCTCTTTTCTGTCCTGATCTGACCCAACACATCAGAGAATAGCCACATCACATGTGGTAAAAGAGAAACAAGTTAAAATGGAGGAGCGTGTGATGGACACAGTATGTGGATTTTTCCGGAAACCCCCCCATTTCTCTTTCTCTCTCTGTCTCAGGCTGTTCTCTCTCGCTCAGACTTCTCTCTCTCTCGCGCTCAGACTGTTCTCTCTCTCGCTCAGACTGTTCTCGCTCTCTCGCTCAGACTGTTCTCTCTGACTGTTCTCGCTCTCTCGCTCAGACTGTTCTCTATCTCTCTCGCTCAGACTGTTCTCTATCTCTCTCGCTCAGACTGTTCTCTCTCTCTCGCTCAGACTGTTCTCTATCTCTCTCGCTCAGACTGTTCTCTTTCCCTCTCGCTCAGACTGTTCTCTCTCGCGCTCAGACTGCTCTCTCTCTCTCTCTCGCTCAGACTGCTCTCTCTCTCTCTCTCTCTCTCGCTCAGACTGTTCTCTCTCACTCGCTCAGACTGTTCTCTCTCTCACTCGCTCAGACTGTTCTCGCTCTCACTCGCTCAGACTGTTCTCTATCTCTCTCGCTCAGACTGTTCTCTATCTCTCTCGCTCAGACTGTTCTCTATCTCTCTCGCTCAGACTGCTCTCTCTCTCTCTCTCTCTCGCTCAGACTGTTCTCTCTCACTCGCTCAGACTGTTCTCTCTCTCACTCGCTCAGACTGTTCTCGCTCTCACTCGCTCAGACTGTTCTCTCTCTCACTCGCTCAGACTGTTCTCGCTCTCACTCGCTCAGACTGTTCTCTCTCTCTCGCTCAGACTGTTCTCTATCTCTAACGCTCAGACTGCTCTCTCTCGCTCAGACTGTTCTCTCTCTCTCTCTCTCTCTCTCGCTCAGACTGTTCTCTCTCACTCGCTCAGACTGTTCTCTCTCACTCGCTCAGACTGTTCTCTCTCACTCGCTCAGACTGTTCTCTCTCACTCGCTCAGACTGTTCTCTCTCTCGCTCAGACTGTTCTCTCTCTCGCTCAGACTGTTCTCTCTCTCGCTCAGACTGTTCTCTCTCTCGCTCAGACTGTTCTCTCTCTCGGACTGTTCTCTCTCTCTCTCTCTCTCTGACTGTTCTCTCTCTGACTGTTCTCCCTCTCTCTCTGACTGTTCTCTCTCTCTCTCTGACTGTTCTCGCTCTGGCTGTTCTCGCTCTCGCTCTGACTGTTCTCTCTCTCGCTCAGACTGTTCTCTCTCTCGCTCAGACTGTTCTCTCTCTCGCTCAGACTGTTCTCTCTCTCTCTCTGACTGTTCTCTCTCTTTCTCTCTGACTGTTCTCTCTCTCTCTCTGACTGTTCTCTCTCTCTGACTGTTCTCTCTCTCGCTCAGACTGTTCTCTCTCTCTGGCTGTTCTCGCTCTCGCTCTGACTGTTCTCTCTCTCGCTCTGACTGTTCTCTCTCTCGCTCACTGTTCTCTCTCTCTCTCGCTCAGACTGTTCTCTCTCTCTCTCTCTGACTGTTCTCTCTCTGACTGCTCTCTCTCTCTGACTGTTCTCTCTCTGACTGTTCTCTCTCTCTGACTGTTCTCTCTCTGACTGTTCTCTCTCTCTCTGACTGTTCTCTCTCTCTCTGACTGTTCTCTCTCTCTGACTGTTCTCTCTCGCTCTCTCTGACTGTTCTCTCTCGCTCTCTCTCTGACTGTTCTCTCTCTGACTTCTCTCTCTCGCTCAGACTTCTCTCTCTCGCTCAGACTGTTCTCTCTCTCGCTCAGACTGTTCTCTCTCTCGCTCAGACTGTTCTCTCTCTCGCTCAGACTGTTCTCTCTGACTGTTCTCTCTCTCTCTGACTGCTCTCTCTCTGACTGTTCTCTCTCGCTCTCTGACTGTTCTCTCGCTCTCTCTCGCTCAGACTGTTCTCTCGCTCTCTCTCGCTCAGACTGTTCTCTCGCTCGCTCTCATTCAGACTGTTCTCTCTCGCTCTCTCTCTGACTGTTCTCTCTCTGACTTCTCTCTCTCGCTCAGACTGTTCTCTCTCTCGCTCAGACTGTTCTCTCTCTCTCGCTCAGACTGTTCTCTCTCTCTCGCTCAGACTGTTCTCTCTCTCTCGCTCAGACTGTTCTCTCTCTCTCGCTCAGACTGTTCTCTCTCTCTCGCTCAGACTGTTCTCTCTCACTCGCTCAGACTGTTCTCTCTCTCGCTCAGACTGTTCTCTCTGACTGTTCTCTCTCTCTCTGACTGCTCTCTCTCTGACTGTTCTCTCTCGCTCTCTGACTGTTCTCTCGCTCTCTCTCGCTCAGACTGTTCTCTCGCTCTCTCTCGCTCACTGTTCTCTCGCTCTCTCTCGCTCACTGTTCTCTCGCTCTGACTGTTCTCTCGCTCTCTCTCGCTCAGACTGTTCTCTCGCTCGCTCTCATTCAGACTGTTCTCTCACTCTCTCTCGCTCAGACTGTTCTCTCTCTCGTTCACTGTTCTCGCTCTCGCTCAGACTGTTTCGCTCTCTCTCTCTCTCTCTCGCTCAGACTGCTCTCTCTCTCTCTCTCTCTCTCGCTCAGACTGCTCTCTCTCTCTCTCTCTCGCTCAGACTGCTCTCTCGCTCTCTCTCTCTCTCTCTCGCTCAGACTGCTCTCTCTCTCTCTCGCTCAGACTGCTCTCTCTCTCTCTCTCTGACTGCTCTCTCGCTCTCTCTCTCTCTCTCGCTCAGACTGCTCTCTCGCTCTCTCTCTGACTGCTCTCTCGCTCTCTTTCTCTCTCGCTCAGACTGCTCTCTCGCTCGCTCAGACTGCTCTCTCGCTCTCTCTCTCGCTCAGACTGCTCTCTCGCTCTCTCTCTCGCTCAGACTGCTCTCTCGCTCTCTCTCGTTCAGACTGCTCTCTCGCTCTCTCTCGTTCAGACTGCTCTCTCTCTCTCTCTCTCGCTCAGACTGCTCTCTCTCTCGCTCAGACTGCTCTCTCTCTCTCTCTCGCTCAGACTGCTCTCTCGCTCTCTCTCGCTCAGACTGATCTCTCGCTCTCTCTCTCGCTCAGACTGATCTCTCGCTCTCTCTCGCTCAGACTGCTCTCTCGCTCTCTCTCGCTCAGACTGTTCTCTCTCTCGCTCAGACTGTTCTCTCTCTCTCGCTCAGACTGTTCTCTCTCTCTCGCTCAGACTGTTCTCTCTCTCGCTCAGACTGTTCTCTCTGACTGTTCTCTCTCTCTCTGACTGCTCTCTCTCTGACTGTTCTCTCTCGCTCTCTGACTGTTCTCTCGCTCTCTCTCGCTCAGACTGTTCTCTCGCTCTCTCTCGCTCACTGTTCTCTCGCTCTCTCTCGCTCACTGTTCTCTCGCTCAGACTGTTCTCTCGCTCTCTCTCGCTCAGACTGTTCTCTCGCTCGCTCTCATTCAGACTGTTCTCTCACTCTCTCTCGCTCAGACTGTTCTCTCTCTCGTTCACTGTTCTCGCTCTCGCTCAGACTGTTTCGCTCTCTCTCTCTCGCTCAGACTGCTCTCTCTCTCTCTCTCTCTCTCGCTCAGACTGCTCGCTCTCTCTCTCTCTGACTGCTCACTCGCTCTCTCTCTCTCTCTCGCTCAGACTGCTCTCTCTCTCTCTCACTCAGACTGCTCTCTCTCTCTCGCTCAGACTGCTCACTCGCTCTCTCTCTCTCTGACTGCTCTCTCGCTCTCTCGCTCTCTCTCTGACTGCTCTCTCGCTCTCTCTCTCTCGCTCAGACTGCTCTCTCACTCTCTGACTGCTCTCTCGCTCTCTCTCTCGCTCAGACTGCTCTCTCGCTCTCTCTCGCTCAGACTGCTCTCTCGCTCTCTCTCGTTCAGACTGCTCTCTCGCTCTCTCTCGTTCAGACTGCTCACTCGCTCTCTCTCTCTCGCTCAGACTGCTCTCTCTCTCGCTCAGACTGCTCTCTCTCTCTCTCTCGCTCAGACTGCTCTCTCTCTCTCTCTCGCTCAGACTGCTCTCTCGCTCTCTCTCTCTCTCTCTCGCTCAGACTGATCTCTTGCTCTCTCTCTCTCTCTCTCGCTCAGACTGATCTCTCGCTCTCTCTCTCTCTCTCGCTCAGACTGATCTCTCGCTCTCTCTCTCTCTCTCTCTCTCTCGCTCAGACTGATCTCTCGCTCTCTCTCTCTCTCTCTCTCGCTCAGACTGCTCTCTCTCTCTCTCTCGCTCAGACTGCTCTCTCTCTCTCTCTCGCTCAGACTGCTCTCTTGCTCAGACTTCTCTCTGTCCTCTCTCTCTCTCTCTCTGTTCTCTCTGACTGTTCTCTCTCCCTCTCTCTGTTCTCTCTCTGACTGTTCTCTCTCTCTCTCTCTCTGACTGTTCTCTCAAATCAAATCAAATCATCAAATCAAATTTTATTTGTCACATACACATGGTTAGCAGATGTTAATGCAAGTGTAGCGAAATGCTTGTGCTTCCAGTTCCGACAATGCAGTAATAACCAACAAGTAATCTAACTAACAATTCCAAAACTAATTTCTTATACACAGTGTAAGGGGATAAAGAATATGTACATCAGATATGAATGAGTGATGGTGCAGAGCAGCATAGGCAAGATACAGTAGATGGTATCGAGTACAGTGTATACATATGAGATGAGTATGTAAACAAAGTGGCAGTTAAAGTGGCTAGTGATACATGTATTACATAAGGATGCAGTAGATGATAGAGTACAGTATATACGCATACATATGAGATGAATAATGTAGGGTTTAAAGTGGCTAGTGATACATGTATTACATAAAGATGGCAAGATGCAGTAGATGGTATAGAGTACAGTATATACATATGAGATAAGTAATGTAGGGTATGTAAACATTATATTAAGTGGCATTGTTTAAAGTGGCTAGTGATACATTTTTTACGTCCATTTTTCCATCATTAAAGTGGCTGGAGATGAGTCAGGATGTTGGCAGCAGCAACTCAATGTTAGTGGTGGCTGTTTAGCAGTCTGATGGCCTTGAGATAGAAGCTGTTTTTCAGTCTCTCGGTCCCTGCTTTGATGCACCTGTACTGACCTCGCCTTCTGGATGATAGCGGGGTGAACAGGCAGTGGCTCGGGTGGGTGTTGTCCTTGATGATCTTTGTGGCCTTCCTGTAACATCGGGTGGTGTAGGTGTCCTGGAGGGCAGCTAGTTTGCCCCCGGTGATACGTTGTGCAGACCTCACTACCCTCTGGAGAGACTTACGGTTGTGGGCGGAGCAGTTGCCGTACCAGGCGGTGATACAGCCCGCCAGGATGCTCTCGATTGTGCATCTGTAGAAGTTTGTGAGTGCTTTTGGTGACAAGCCAAATTTTTTCAGCCTCCTGAGGTTGAAGAGGCGCTGCTGCGCCTTCTTCACGATGCGGTCTGTGTGAGTGGACCAATTCAGTTTGTCTGTGATGTGTATGCCGAGGAACTTAAAACTTACTACCCTCTCCACTACTGTTCCATCGATGTGGATAGGGGGGTGTTCCCTCTGCTGTTTCCTGAAGTCCACAATCATCTCCTTAGTTTTGTTGACGTTGAGTGTGAGGTTATTGTCCTGACACCACACTCCGAGGGCCCTCACCTCCTCCCTGTAGGCCGTCTCGTCGTTGTTGGTAATCAAGCCTACCACTTGTGTCGTCCGTAAACTTGATGATTGAGTTGGAGGCGTGCGTTGCCGCGCAGTCGTGGCTGAACAGGGAGTACAGGAGAGGACTCAGAACGCACCCTTGTGGGGCCCCAGTGTTAAGGATCAGCGGGGTGGAGATGTTGTTGCCTACCCTCACCACCTGGGGGCGGCCCGTCAGGAAGTCCAGTACCCAGTTGCACAGGGCGGGGTCGAGACCCAGGGCTTGATGACGAGCTTGGAGGGTACTATGGTGTTAAATGCCGAGCTGTAGTCGATGAACAGCATTCTCGCATAGGTATTCCTCTTGTCCAGATGGGTTAGGGCAGTGTGGTTGAGATTGCGTCGTCTGTGGACCTATTTGGGCGGTAAGCAAATTGGAGTGGGTCTAGGGTGTCAGGTAGGGTGGAGGTGATATGGTCCTTGACTAGTCTCTCAAAGCACTTCATGATGACGAAGTGAGTGCTACGGGGCGGTAGTCGTTTAGCTCAGTTACCTTAGCTTTCATGGGAACAGGAACAATGGTGGCCCTCTTGAAGCATGTGGGAACAGCAGACTGGTATAGGGATCTCTCTCTGACTGTTCTCTCTCTCTCTCTCTCTCTCTCTCTCTGACTGTTCGCTCTCTCTCTGACTGTTCGCTCTCTCTCTGACTGTTCGCTCTCTCTCTGACTGTTCGCTCTCTCTCTCTCTCTCTGACTGTTCGCTCTCTCTCGCTCTGACTGTTCTCTCTCTCTCTCTCTCTCTCTCGCTCTCTCTCTCTCGCTCTCTCTCTCTCGCTCAGACTGTTCGCTCACTCACACACAGCCAGTCTCCTTAATTTCTCCCTGTAGAACCTTGCATTAGCATTAAAATAAGCGCATAATGACATTAAATGTGATTAAGTGGTGCAACAGCAAAAAGGGTTCAGTCATAAGAATAAAGGCGACCGGGGAAATAGAATATTGGAGTTTAGCAGCACTTAGAGACTGATGAGAAAAGCTGTGGAATTGCTTCCTCTGCTGAGCACTCAAGAAGTTCCTGGGTTAAAAATCAGAGGCTAGCGCAGTGTTTCCCAAACTCAAACAAAAGAGAAATGGAACAGAGAGAAAATGTAGCAATTATATAATGAATATCATGCAATTCTACTCATTCGGCCATGGGGCAGAGAGAAACATTTGCAGCTAATTTCCAGTAATTCTACATATTTAGCCATGGTGTGAAGAGAAATGTTTGCAGTTTTAAAGCTCATTTCCTGTGATTCTATACATTTTGCCATGACGTATGCCATGTTAATATTTGAGTGGGAGTGACTAACAAAATCAAATGGGGGTCCCGTGGAATTAAGGGCCCCTGGACACGTGCGCTGCATGCCAGGGCCCGGTTTCCCAAAAGCATCTTAAGGCTAAGTTCATCGTTAGACTCTTCACAAGAGCATTGTTAAATCTCCAAACTGTTTCCCAAAAGCATTATTATTAACGCTGCACTTAACAAAATGATGTAATCTAAACGCCTGCCGATGACCTCTCATAGAACAGATGTGCATCACTTTATACACTAAAGATCTCCTCTAAACATAGAATCAGATGGTTTATTCGTCTCTCTGTGACCGCCGATATCTTCAGAACAATGTTGACTACAAATACAAAAGTTGTTCATGTCTTGCAATGGATAAAAACCAGCAAAGTATAAAAAATATGCTTCAAATGAAAACAGAGGACTGCATTCAAATAGAAAACGGTAGGCTATATCTCTCTCTCTCGCGCTCAGACTGCTCTCTCTCTCTCTCTCTTATATTTTGCTACTTGTAGGCTACTGTCTGTAATTTGTCTCAATACATTTCATTGTGTGTGTGTAATGATGTGCGAAATCTGGGATTTTTCTTTCATTCTTATTGGATAAGCATTAGAATAAGCCACCTCAATATTTGCAGCCATAGATGGTAATGTCTCTCTAGGAGCTGATCTGTCATCAGTACTGTGAAATAATTTGAACGGATTTGAATGGAGAATGCGGATTTTGAAATTGCACCTTGTGTATTCTACTAGTCTAACTCTCAACAGTACGTTGAGACCCAGACTGAGTTTCTAAAGAAGAAATATATTGATCAAAAATATAAGTAACATGTAAAGTGTTTCATGAGCTGACAAAAGATCCCAGAGATCTTTTAGCGCAAAATGCTTATTTCTCTCAAATTTTGTGCACAAATTTGTTAACATCCCTGTTAGTGAGTATTTCTCCTTTGCCAAGATAATACATCCACCTGACAGGTGTGGCATATCAAAAAGCAGATTTAAAAAACATTACACAGGTGCACCTTGTGCTGGGGACAGTGAAGGCCACTCTAAAATGGGCAGTTTTGTCCCACAATACAATGCTACAGATGTTTCATGTTCTGAGGGAGCGTGCAATTGGCATGCTGACCGCAGAAATATCCACCGGAGCTGTTGTCAGAGAATTGAATGTACATTTCTGTACCATGTCACCTCCAACATCACTTTAGAAAATTTGGCAGTACAGCCAACCGGCCTCACAACCGCAGACCACATGTAACCACGCCAGCCCAGGACCTCCACATCCGGCTTCTTCACCAGCGGGTTCGTCTGAGACCAGCCACCCGGACAGCTTATGAAACTGTGGGTTTGCACAACCAAAGAATTTCTGCACAAACTGTCAGAAACCGTCTCAGGGAAGCTCATCTGCGTGCTCGTTGTCCTCACCATGGTCTTGACATTACTGCAGTTTGGCATCGTAACTGACTTCAGAGAGCAAATGCTCACCTTCGATGACCACTGGCACGCTGGAGAAGTGTGCTCTTCACAGATGAATCCCAGTTTCAATTGTACCCGGGCAGATGGCAGACGGCGTGTAAGGTGTCGTGTGGGCGGGTGGTTTGCTGATGTCAACATTGTGAACAGAGTGCCCCATATTGGAGGTGGGGTTATGGTATGGGGCATACATAACTTATGGACAACGAACACAATTGCATTTTATCGATGGCAATTTGAATGCACAGAGATACTGAGACCAGATCCTGAGGCACATTGTCGTGCCATTCATCTGCCACCATCACCTCATGTTTCAGCATGATAATGCACGGCTCCATGTTGCAAGGATCTGTACACAATTTCTGGAAGCTGAAAATGTCCCAATCCTTCCATGGCCTGCATACTCACCACACATATCACCCATTGAGCATGTTTGGGATGCTCTGGATCGATGTGTACATCAGCATGTTCCAGTTCCCTTCAACATCCAGCAACTTCGCACAGCCATTGAAGAGGAGTGGGACAACATTCCACAATCAACAGCCTGATCATATCTATGCGAATGAGATGTGTCGCACTGCCTGAGGCAAATGGTGGCCACGCCAGATACTGACTGGTTTTCTGTTCCACAGCCCTACCTATTTTTTTTTCTTCAGATGCATATCTGTATTCCCAGTCATGTGAAATACATACATTAGGGCCTAATTAATTTATATGAACTGTAACTCAGGAAAATCTTTGAAATTGTTCCATGTTGCGTTTATATTTCTATAATAAAAATGGATAATAAAAAAATATTTTAGATTTGTCGCTTAACATACTTTAATTTTTTTTTTTAACCTTTATTTAACTAGGCAAGTCAGTTAAGAACAAATTCTTATTTTCAATGACGGCCCAGGAACAGTGGGTTAACTGCCTGTTCAGGGGCAGAACGACAGATTTGTACCTTGTCAGCTCGGGGGTTTGAACTTGCAACCTTCCGATTACTAGTCCAATGCTCTAACCACTAGGCTACGCTGCCGCCCCAGATAGCACTGTTGTGTGTGCATACAGTGCCTTCGGGAAGTATTCAGACCCATTGACTTTTCACACATTTTGTTGTGTTACAGCCTTATTCTAAAATGGATTCCATTTTTTAAAAAGATCCTCATCAATCTATACACAATATCTCATAATTACAAAGCGAAAACAGTTTTTTTGAAATAATAATAATAATTAAAACCTGAAATACCTTATTTACATAAGTATTCAGACCCTTTGCTAGGAGACTCGAAATTGAGCTCAGGTGCATCCTATTTCCATTGATCATCCTTGATGTTTCTACAACTTGATTGGAGTCCACCTGTGGTAAATTCAATTGATTGGACATGATTTGTAAAGGCATAAACATGTCTATATAAGGTCTCACAGTCCATGTCAGAGCAAAAGCCAAGCCATGAGGTCGAAGGAATTGTCCGTAGAGCTCCGAGACAGGATTGTGTCAAGGCAACCAAAAACATTCTGCAGCACTGAAGGTCCCCAAGAACACAGTAGCCTCCATCATTCTTAAATAGAAGAAGTTTGGAACCAAGACTCGGCCAAACTGAGCAATCGGGGGAGAAAGGCTTTGTTTTTTGTTTTGTTTTTTATACATTTGCAAACATTTTAAACACCTGTTTTTGCTTTTTCATTATGGGGTATTGTGTGTAGATTGATGAGGCTGTAACGTAACAAAATGTTGCAATACTTTCTGAATGCACTGTAGTGTGTATGTGTGTGCTCACTAAGGCACAATGTCACTTAAGGACACACAAAAGACAAAGTACATTTTCCTCATCACTCAAGACAAGTGTGGTCACAGGAAGCATCCCATCTTGGAGCACAGGATAGGAGAGGAAGAAGAGGCAGGGGTTATTAGACGTTAGCAGTGAGCCGAACAGAGAGAGATAGAGAACAGAGATTAGTGAGGCCATCCATCTCTGGCTCAGTCCAGCCTCAGCCTGAGGGGAACAAGATGATTTAGTGGTGTGAGGGCTAGAAGCGAGGAAAGATGGAGAGAAAGAGATACATATATATATAAATATATATATGAGTGCGTGCTTGTGTGTGTGCGTATGTGCACGCGTTCGCATGCGTGTGTCTGATCAGGGCCAGAGTAGAAAACATCAGGTGTGTGTGTGTGTTTGCTTTTGGCTGTCGGCCATCAGTGAAGCTGGAGCAGGCGCTGTAGCAGCCGTGATGTACCCCCACAGCCACACCTACAGCCTCAGCTGCCACAGAGAAGACTGTATTATACCTTCAATTTGCTCAGTTCAAATCTAATAGAAAGATTCAGTTTGTCACACATCTCCCCATGAACGATGCACTGGGATATCTTGGACATCAGGGTCTTAAATCTATAGTCACAGTGCCACTCACAACAGTGAGTCATAATTCAATTCATTTCAGGGCTATAATGGATCCTGGGGGTGGATGTAGGTATTGTATGGACATTTGTGGACAATATACAGTATGTATTGTATGGACAATGTATGCACTCATGACTGGAAGTCGCTTTGGATTAAAGCGTCTGCTAAATGGCATATATTATTATTAATATATATTATTTATATTCCACCAGGTGCTGGGTATCTCATATCCTGATTAATTGCCAGGTGCAGGCAGCATACAGCGTGTTCAGGGCCTTAGCACCGTGTGGTGATCTTCAGGGCAATGACTGATGTTCAGTCAGGTCTACTTAATAAGGCACAGAGAGTGGAGGGTGTGTGTGTCCGGTGCACCTGGAAATCCTATTAGGCTTCAGCTCAGCTGGCTAACTCACCACAGAAGGACTTTTATCTGGATGGATGACTACACAGAACACAAAAGTGAGCCACATCAATAGAGTAATCATTTTAGCGGGCGATGCTAGCGCTAACTTCTGGCTACTGTTACAATACCCTATACTGATCAGCAGTAACACAATTCTTCAGCCACAAGGCATCGGGAATCTGCAGATACATTAATTTAAAGACAAAGTCTTGTCACTTCCCATTGAGTTAGTGACCCTAAAACATGCTGCAGGTACTGAACCAGTGAGCAGGATCGCTAACTCAATTTACAAACCTATTGGCCTGGATACAGCCGACTGACGATGACCCTTCTCTACTTCTACCCAACCTGAAACATAACAATACGTTTACTGTCCTGTTTTCATGAAAAGACAGTCTGGGTCTAACTACGTGTCAGTGTCTGAGTTTCTCATTTTATCCCTCACGCTGCCGGCTCTCTCTCTCTCTGCTGGGGCTGAATCACTTCTTTCATTATTTTCTTATTTCCCTCTCTCGCTCACCCCCCCCCCCTTCCCCTCTACTCTGGGCAGTGTTTCCAGACACTCAGGTCTGAGATAAGCAGAGAGAAGCCAGACTGCGTGGTGGGCCGTGTGCCCGTCTGGATGGCAGCAGGAGGCAGACACCCTGATTAGAGGGGCTGAGCTGGGCTTTCAACCACCACCTCACTTTGACCACAGAACAACCACTGAACCATAGCTGCACTTAACCATGAACACAGACTGGATAGGTTAGGTCAGGTCGATTTTTGAAAACATCTGCCGCATCCAATGTTTTCAGATCTATACGTGCCTTTAGAGGCTAGAGTTTGTAGTTTACCTACTGTGCTGCTGGTTGTAATTTCAACATGATCATATTGTCTGATGCAAAGCGTCAACACCGGACTAAGATCGAATCGTTCTACACCCGCTCCGATGCTTGTTGGATGTGGAAGGGCTTGCAAACCATTACAGACTACAAAGGAAAGCACAGCTGAGAGCTGCCCAGTGACACAAGCCTACCAGACGAGCTAAATTACTTCTACGCTCGCAAGGCAAGTAACACTGAAACATTTATGAGAGCATCAGCTGTTCTGGACGACTGTGTATTCACGCCAGCCGCAGACGATGTGAGTAAGACCTTTAAACAGGTCAACATTCATAAGGCCGCAGGGCCAGATGGATTACCAGGATGTGTACTCCGAGCATGCGCTGAGTCTGTAATACCAACATGTTTCAAGCAGACCACCATAAACCTTGTGCCCAAGAACACTAAGGTAACCTGCCTAAATGACTACCGACCCGTAGCACTCACGTCCGTAGCCATGAAGTGCTTTGAAAGGCTGGTCCTGGGTCATATCAACACCATTATCCGAGAAACCCTAGACCCACTCCAATTTGCATACCGCCCCAAAAGTTCCACAGATGATGCAATCTCTATTGCACTCCACACTGCACTTTCACACCTGGACAAAAGGAACACCTATGTGAGAATGCGATTCAATGGACTACAGCTCAGCGTTCAACACCATAGTGCCCTCACAGCTCATCACTAAGCAAAGGACACTG
Organism: Oncorhynchus masou masou; assembly: GCF_036934945.1. Taxonomy (NCBI): domain Eukaryota; kingdom Metazoa; phylum Chordata; class Actinopteri; order Salmoniformes; family Salmonidae; genus Oncorhynchus; species Oncorhynchus masou. Next base: position 79,061,894 of record NC_088235.1, on the reverse strand, counting down.
GGACTAAACACCTCCCTCTGCAACTGGATCCTGGACTTCCTGGCGGGCTGCCCCCAAGTGGTAAGGGTAGGTACCAACACATCCACCACGCTGATCCTCAACACGGGAGCCCCTCAGTGGTGCGTGCTCAGTCCCCTTCTGTACTCCCTGTTCACTCATGACTGCACGGCCAGGCACAACTCTAACACCATCATTAAGTTTGCCGACGACACAACAGTGGTAAGCCTGATCACCGACAACGACGAGACAGCCTATAGGGACGAGGTCAGAGACCTGACCGTGTGGTGCAAGGACAACAACCTCCCCCTCAACGTGATTTTGACAAAGGAGAGGATTGTGGACTACAGAAAAAGGAGGACCGAACACGCCCCCATTCGCATCGACAGGGCTATAGTGGAGCAGGTTGAGAGCTTCAAGTTCCTTGGTGTCCACTGCCTGGTATGGCAACTGCTCGGCCTCCGACCGCAAGACACTACAGAGGGTAGTGCGTACGGCCCAATACATCACTGGGGCCAAGCATCCTGCCATCCAGGACCTCTATACCGGTGTCAGAGGAACATCCTAATTATTGTGAAAGACTCCAGCCACGCTAGTCATAGACTGTCCTTTCTGCTACCGCATGACAAGCGGTATCGGAGTACCAAGTCTAGATCCAAGAGGCTTCTAAACTCTAAACAGCTTCTACCCCCAAGCCATAAGATTCCTGAACATCTAATCAAATGGCTACCCAGACTATTTGCATTGCCCCCCCCCCCCCCCTTTTAAGCTGCTGCTACTCTCTGTTATCTATGCATAGTCACTTTAATAACTCTACCTACATGTACATATTACCTCAACTAACTGGTGCCCCTGCACATTGACTCTGTACCGGAACCCCCTGTGTATAGCCTCGCTATTGTTATTTTACTGCTGCTCTTTAATTACTTGTTCCTTTTATTTATTTTTTTGCCGGGGTATTTTTCTTCAAACTGTATTGTTGGTTAAGGACTCGAAAGTAAGCATTTCACTGTAAACGTCTACACCTGTTGTATTCGGCGCCTCTGGCAAATAACGTTTGATTTGATTTGATATCAACTCGAACAGTAGGAAACGACAGGTGTGATTGGGAAAGTGCAAGGTAATTATGGAATATTCAATCTAACTAAATGCCATGGGTTAGAAATCAGAGAGCTAAAACACTCTTTAATGACATTGCAAAAAGGCTTAAATACCTCCTGCTGGTTGGCACATGGCCCTCTGTGGTCATGTGACTAAATGCAGGAGCAGTGGAGAATGTGTAAGTGGCTTGGTAATAAAAGTAATTGTGAGAAATACTGAGTCCATGCCGGGAGATGCAGAAGCGACCATGGCAACGGAGGGAGAGAGCAAGAGAGAGAGAGAGAGAGAGAGAGAGAGAGAGAGCAGTAGAGCGGTAGAGCTGTCAGTGCATGGAGATTTAACAAAAGAGGAGAAGGAAGGAAGGAGTGGGAGAAGGAAAAGAAAGAGGTGTCACTACCTCAAACCCAATTAACACCACCACCTCAGGGGCTCTGAGAATATAAAGGAATTTAAATAAAATAATTCAACCAATCAACCTCTCCAGCCAAGTGGACAATTATTCTAGAACTGGCCTCAACAGCTGTGTTTAGCTGGGAAATAACCCCTGAAATACAAAGCTAATAGCATGATTTTACAGGATGCCCTACAAATACATACAGTGCCTTGCGAAAGTATTCGGCCCCCTTGAACTTTGCGACCTTTTGCCACATTTCAGGCTTCAAACATAAAGATATAAAACTGTATTTTTTTGTGAAGAATCAACAAAAAGTGGGACACAATCATGAAGTGGAACGACATTTATTGGATATTTCAAACTTTTTTAACAAATCAAAAACTGAAAAATTGGGCGTGCAAAATTATTCAGCCCCTTTACTTTCAGTGCAGCAAACTCTCTCCAGAAGTTCAGTGAGGATCTCTGAATGATCCAATGTTGACCTAAATGACTAATGATGATAAATACAATCCACCTGTGTGTAATCAAGTCTCCGTATAAATGCACCTGCACTGTGATAGTCTCAGAGGTCCGTTAAAAGCGCAGAGAGCATCATGAAGAACAAGGAACACACCAGGCAGGTCCGAGATACTGTTGTGAAGAAGTTTAAAGCCGGATTTGGATACAAAAAGATTTCTCAAGCTTTAAACATCCCAAGGAGCACTGTGCAAGCGATAATATTGAAATGGAAGGAGTATCAGACCACTGCAAATCTACCAAGACCTGGCCGTCCCTCTAAACTTTCAGCTCATACAAGGAGAAGACTGATCAGAGATGCAGCCAAGAGGCCCATGATCACTCTGGATGAACTGCAGAGATCTACAGCTGAGGTGGGAGACTCTGTCCATATGACAACAATCAGTCGTATATTGCACAAATCTGGCCTTTATGGAAGAGTGGCAAGAAGAAAGCCATTTCTTAAAGATATCCATAAAAAGTGTTGTTTAAAGTTTGCCACAAGCCACCTGGGAGACACATCAAACATGTGGAAGAAGGTGCTCTGGTCAGATGAAACCAAAATTCAACTTTTTGGCAACAATGCACAACGTTATGTTTTGCGTAAAAGCAACACAGCTCATCACCCTGGACACACCATACCCACTGTCAAACATGGTGGTGGCAGCATCATGGTTTGGGCCTGCTTTTCTTCAGCAGGGACAGGGAAGATGGTTAAAATTGACGGGAAGATGGATGGAGCCAAATACAGGACCATTCTGGAAGATGGAGTCTGCAAAAGACCTGAGACTGGGATGGAGATTTGTCTTCCAACAAGACAATGATCCAAAACATGAAGCAAAATCTACAATGGAATGGTTAAAAAATAAACATATCCAGGTGTTAGAATGGCCAAGTCAAAGTCCAGACCTGAATCCAATCGAGAATCTGTGGAAAGAACTGAAAACTGCTGTTCACAAATGCTCTCCATCCAACCTCACTGAGCTCGAGCTGTTTTGCAAAGGAGGAATGGGAAAAAATTTCAGTCTCTCGATGTGAAGTCGGAAGTTTACATACACTTAGGTTGGTGTCATTAAAACTAGTTTTTCAACCACTTCACAAATTTCTTGTTAACAAACTATAGTTTTGCCAAGTCGGTTAGGACATCTACTTTGCATGACACAAGTAATATTTCCAACAATTGTTTACAGACAGGTTATTTCACAGGTTGGTTCATCCTTAGGAACAATTTCCAAACACCTGAAGGTACCACGTTCATCTGTACAAACAATAGTACACAAGTATAAACACCATGGGAGCACGCAGCCGTCATACCGCTCAGGAAGGAGATGCGGTCGGTCTCCTAGAGATGAACGTACTTTGGTGCGAAAAGTGCAAATCAATCGCAGAACAACAGCAAAGGACCTTGTGAAGATGCTGGAGGAAACAGGTATAAAAGTATCTATATACACAGTAAAACAAATCCTATGTCAACATAACCTGAAAAGCCGTTCAGCAATGAAGAAGCCACTGCTCCAAAACTGCCATAAAAAAGCCAGACTACGGTTTGCAACTGCACATGGGGACAAAGATCATACTTTTTGGAGAAACCTCAATTCTATAGAACATTTGTGGGCAGAACTTAAAAAGCATGTGCGAGCAAGGAGGCCTACAAACCTGACTCAGTTACACCAGCTCTGTCAGGAGGAATGGGCCAAAATTCACTCAAATTATTGTGGAAAGCTTGTGGAAGGCTTCCCGAAAAGTTTGACCCAAGTTAAACAACTTTAAAGGCAATGCTACCAAATACTAATTGAGTGTATGTAAACTTCTAATCAAAGCTGAAATAAATCATTCTCTCTACTATTATCTCACATTCAGTGGTGATCCTAACGGACATAAAACAGGTCATTTTTACTAGGATTAATTGTGAAAAACTGAGTTGAAATGTATTTTGCTAAGGTGCATGTAAACTTCCGACTTCAACTGTTTATGATTAACAGAGAGTAGCAGCAGCGTAAAAGAGGGTTGGGGGGGGAGGCACAACGCAAATAGTCTGGGTAGCCATTTGATTACCAGTTCAGTTGTCTTATGGCTTGGGGTAAAAGCTGTTGAGAAGCCTTTTGGACCTAGTCTTGGCGCTCCGGTACCGCTTGCCATGTGGTAGCAGAGAGAACAGACTATGACTGGGATGGCTGGGGTCTTAGACAATTATGAGGGCCTTCCTCTGACACGGCTTGGTGTAGAGGTCCTGGATGGCAGGATCATTGATGTACTGGGCCGTACGCACTATCCTCTGTAGTGCTTGTGGTTGGAGGCCGAGCAGTTGCCGTACCAGGCAGTGATGCAACCAGTCAGGATACTCTCGATGTTGCAGTTGTAGAACCTTTTGAGGATCTGTGGACCCATGCCAAATCTTTTTAATTTCCTGAGGGGGAATAGGTTTTGTCGTGCCCGCTTCATGACTGTCTTGGTGTGTTTGGACCATTGTAGTTTGTTGGTGATTTTGACACCAAGGAACTTGAAGCTCTCAACCTGCTCCACTACAGCCCCCTCGATGAGAATGGGGGCATGCTCGGTCCTCCTTTTCCTGTAGTCCACAATCGTCTCAGTCTTTGAGGGATAGGTTGTTATTCTGGCACCACCCGGCCAGATCTCCGATCTCCTCCATATTGGCTGTCTCTTGTTGTTGGTGATCAGGCCTAGTACTGTTGTTTTGTCTGCAAACTTAATGATGGTGTTGGAGTCGTGCCTGGCCATGCTGTCGTGGGTGAACAGGGAGTACAGGAGGGGACTGAGCACACACCCCTGGGGAGCTCCAGTGTTGAGGATCAGCGTGGCAGATGTGTTGCTACCTACCCTCACCACCTGGGGGCGGCCTGTCAGGAAGTCCAGGATCCAGTTGTAGAAGGAGGTGTTTAGTCCCAGGATCCTTAGCTTAGTGATTAGCTTTGAGGGTACTATGGTGTTAAATGCTGAGCTGTAGTCAATGACTAGCATTCTCATGTAGGTGTTCCTTTTGTCCAGGTGGGAAAGGGCCGTGTGGAGTACAATAGAGATTGCATTATCTGTGGATCTGTTTGGATAGTATGCAAATTGGAGTGGGTCTAGGGTTTCTGGGATAAGGGTTGCGCATTTAACATGTTGATAGACATTAGGTAAAACTGATTTAAGTTTCCCTGCATCAAAGTCTCTGGCCACTAGGAGCGCCGCTTCTGCGTGAGCAGTTTCCTGTTTGCTTATTTCCTTATACAGCTGACTGAGTGCGGTCTTAGTGCCCCCGTATCTGTTTGTGGTGGTAAATAAACAGCCACGAAATGTAGATGAAAACTCTCTTGGCAAATAGTGTGGTCTACAGTTCATCATAAGATACTCTACTTCAGCCGAGCAAAATCTAGAGACTTCCTCAGATTTCGTGCACCAGTTGTTGTTTACAAATATGCACAAACCGACCCCCCTCGTCTTACTGTGCTGTTCGATCTTGCCGGTGCAACGTATATCCTGCTAGCTGAATATCCATGTCACCATTCGGCCACGATTCCGTGAAACATAACATGCTACAGTTTTTGATGTCCCATTGGAGGGATATTCGTGATCGTACCTCGTTTAATTTATTGTCCAATGATTGTACGTTGGCGAGTAATATTGACAGTAAACGGCAGTTTTCCCACTTGCTTTCTGCGGATCGTTACGAGGTACCTGTGTCCTTTTACCTTCATCTCTTTCTCTTGTCAATACCGGGGATGTTGGCCTTGTCGGATGTTGGGAAAATGTCCTGTGCGTCTTGATTGTTGAAGAAAAAAAATCTTTGTCTAATCCGAGGTGAGTGATCACTGTCCTGAAATCCAGAAGCTCTTTTTTTGCCCCAAGATACAGTGGCAGAAATATTATGTACAAAATAAGTTACAAATCATGCAAAGCCCCCCCACATAATAGCACAATTAGTTAGGTGCCCGTAAAACTGCTGCCATTTCTTCCGGCACCATTTTACAGTGGTTTGAAGGCTATGCATGTCAGCCAGGAGATGCTAAAAGTGTTTATGTTAATCAGCGGTCAATTACCATGAGACTGGCAGTTAGTTGCTTGACAATCACCGGCTTACAAAATTGAATGACCACCACAGTCCTAGTTGTACCCGAACCCGGCTTGTTAGCCTTTTTGTTTGCGTTAGCCATCTTACTCAGCCAGTTAGTTCTTCTGCCTGTTTAGCCTGGCTAACAGATTCAGTAGGAAACTCACAAAATCATATACCAAGCTTTAAGACACAACGTCCAGAAGAAGCACAGTGGGATTGTTAAGTTAGAGTAAAGCCTGATGGATTTCGGGTTCCCATGTCATTTTAAAGAATGTGTGAAATTGTTCTGCTCAGCTCGAGGTGAAGAATTTAAGGAATTAATCCATGCCTCGGGTTTATTACCGGTGGAAGGCAGGGCATTCGGTGAGACGCGGTGTTATTGGCCTTGTCTGGCGTGAATCTAATGTTCTTCATTAGAGGGCGCTAGCATGCGAACTCCCCATAGCTGTGTTGTACCAACTGAAAGGTAACCCCTCCATTTTGTACTCTTTTCTTATCTAGACTCTCCCCCCCTCTATCTCTACCTACCTCTCTCCTGTGACATTCTCCTATCCCCTGGCAGTTCCTACGAGAGAAGCAGATTAATATGCTCATTGGGAGTCAGTCCTACAGTGCCTTTCCCCAGTAGGTCTCTGTGTGACATTAACATATTGACTCGTCTTTTCAAACCAAAACAGTCTGTCAATGTTGGCTCATGCTTGCCCATGTGTTCCATTCAAACATATCTGATTTTATGGGATTGTTTATTTTGAATGTTATCTGACTGGTTTTGTGTGAATGTGTGAATTTAAAAAAATGTGTGTGAATCTGAAGATATTAAAGGTGTTGTCATTCTCAGATAGAGCAGTGTCAGATAATCCTATGAAAAGGCTATACAGCAAAGGCAATAACACGTCGTTCACACAGAACATTACGTTTCCTTTATTCGAGACTCTTCAAGCCACTAGCAGAACGACAACAAAGAGAAAGGTATTGAAAGAGGTGAGACGCGTACTGTGTCCAAAAAGCTAATTCTTTGTCGGGAAATTCCCAGATTCAAAAAAGAAAGGTTCAGAAACTCTGGAGGATAAATTGCTGCATTTTGATTACTTCAGCAACTCTGAATCACCTCTCTGCAGTACCTATGGGCCTGTATCAAATGCATTTCTCTCATCGCTGGCTTTCTATGATGGAAGGGGGTTTTCACTCAATCTCACGATACATGGCCCCATTCATTCTTTCCTTTACACGGATCAGTCATCCTGGTCCCTTTGAAGAAAAACAGCCCCAAAGCATGATGTTTCCACCCCCATGCTTCACAGTAGGTATGGTGTTCTTTGGATGCAACTCAGCATTCTTTGTCCTCCAAACACGATGAGTTGAGTTTTTACCAAAAAGTTATATTTTGGTTTCATCTGACCATATGACATTCTCCCAATCTTCTTCTGGATCATCCAAATGCTCTCTAGAAAACTTCAGACGGGCCTGGGCAACTACTGGCTTAAGCAGGGGGACACGTCTGGCACTGCAGGATTTGAGTCCCTGGCGGCGTTGTGTGTTACTGATGGTAGGCTTTGTTATTTTGGTCCCAGTTTTCTGCAGGTCATTCACTAGGTCCCCCCGTGTGGTTCTGGGATTTTTGCTCACCGTTCTTGTGATCATTTTAACCCCATGGGTTGAGATCTTGTGTGGAGCCCCAGATCAAGGGAGATTATCAGTGGTCTTGTATGTCTTCCATTTCCTAATAATTGCTCACACAGTTGATTTCTTCAAACCAAGCTGCTTACCTATTGCAGATTCAGTCTTCCAAGCCTGGTGCAGGTCTACAATTTTGTTTCTGGTGTCCTTTGACAGCTCTTTGGTCTTGGCCATAGTGGAGTTTGGAGTGAGACTGTTTGAGGTTGTGGACAGGTGTCTTTTATACTGATAAGTTCAAACAGGTGCCATTAATACAGGTAACGAGTGGAGAACAGAGGAGCCTCTTAAAGAAGAAGTTACAGGTCTGTGAGAGCCAGAAATCTTGCTTGTTTGTAGGTGACCAAATACTTATTTTACACCATAATTTGCAAATAAATTCATTAAAAATCCTACAATGTGATTTTCTGGATTTCTTTTTCTCATTTTGTCTGTCATAGTTGAAGTGTACCTATGATGGAAATTACAGGCCTCTCATCTTTTTAAGTGGGAGAACTTGCACAATTGGTGGCTGACTAAATACTTTTTTGCCCCACTGTACATGTGGGTATGGTTAAAGTGACTATGCATATATGATGAACAGAGAGTAGCAGTAGCGTAAAAAGAAGGGCTGGCGGGTGGTGGGACACAATGCAGATAGCCAGGTTAGCCAATGTGCGGGAGCACTGGTTGGGTCGGGCCAATTGAGGTCGTATGTACATGAACACATAGTTAAAGTGACTATGTATATAAGATAAACAGAGAGAAGCAGCAGCATAAAAGAGGGGTTGGGGGAGGTGCACACAATGCAAATAGTCCAGGTAAACATTTGGTTACCTGTTCAGGAGTCTTATGGCTTGGGAGTAAAAACTGTTGAGAAGCCTTTTTTGTCCTAGACTTGGCACTCCTGTACTGCTTGCCATGCAGTACTAGAGAGAACAGTCTATGACTGGGGTGGCTGGTGTCTTTGACCATTTTTAGGGCCTTCCTCTGGCACCGCCTGGTCTGGAGGTCCTGGATGGCAGGCAGCTTTGCCCCAGTGATGTACTGGGCCATACGTACTACCTTCTGAAGTGCCAGAGGCCGAGCAATTGCCGTACCAGGCAGTGATGCAACCGTTCAGGATGCTCTCGATGTTGCAGCTATAGAACCTTTTGTGTATCTCAGGACCCATGCCAAATCTTTTTAATTTCCTGAGGGGGAATAGGCTTTGTCGTGCCCTCTTCACGACTGTCTTGGTGTGTTTGGACCATTCTAGTTTGTTGTTGATGTGGACACCAAGGAACTTGAAGCACTCAACCTGCTCCACTACAGCCCCGTCGATGAGAATGGGGCCGTGCTCGGTGCTCCTTTTCCTGTAGTCCACAATCATCTCCTTAGTTTTGGTTTCGTTGAGGGATAGGTTGTTATTCTGGCACCACCCGGCCAGGTCTCTGACCTCCTCCCTTTAGGCTGTCTCGTTGTTGTCGGTGATCAGGCCTACCACTGTTGTGTCATCTGCAAACTTAATGATGGTGTTGGCGTCGTGCCTGGCCATGCAGTCATGGGTGAACAGGGAGTACAGGAGGGGACAGAGCACGCACCCCTGGGGAGCTCCAGTGTTGAGGATCAGCGTGGCAGATGTGTTGCTATCTACCCTCACCACCTGGGGGCGGCCCGTCAGGAAGTCCAGGATCCAGTTCCAGAGGGAGGTGTTTCGTCCCAGGTTCCTTAGCTTAGTGATGAGCTTTGAGGGTACTATGGTGTTGAACGCTGAGCTGTAGTCAATGAATAGCACTCTCACATAGGTGTTCCTTTTGTCCAGGTGGGAAAGGGCAGTGTGGAGTGCAATAGAGATTGCATCATCTGTGGATCTGTTTGGGCGGTATGCAAATTGGAGTGGGTCTAGAGTTTCTTGGATAATGGTGTTGATGTGAGCTATTGCCAGCCTTTCAAAGCACTTCATGGCTACGGACGTGAGTGCTACGGGTCTGTAGTCATTTAGGCAGGTTGCCTTTGTGTTCTTGGGCACAGGGACTATGGTGGTCTGCTTGAAACATGTTGGTATTACAGACTCAGACAGGGACATGTTGAAAATATCAGTGAAGACACCTGCCAGTTGATCAGCACATGCCTGGAGCACACGTCCTGGTAATCCGTCTCTCCCCGCAGCCAGTGTATGTTGACCTGTTTAAAGGTCTTACTCACGTCGGCTACGGAGAGCGTTATCACACAGTCGTCCGCAACAGCTGATGCTCTCATGCATGCCTCAGTGTTGCTTGCCTCAAAGCGAGCATAGAAGTGATTTGGCTTGTCTGGTAGGCTCGTGTCACTGGGCACCTCGCGGCTGTGCTTCCCTTTGTAGTCTGTAATAGTTTGCAAGCCCTGCCACATCCGACGAGCGTCGGAGCCGGTGTAGTATGATTCAATCTTAGCCCTGTATTGACGCTTTGCCTGTTTTATGTTTTGTCGCAGGACATATGGGACACATTACAGCGGAAGAATATCTTGGGTGGTGGACTGAAAACTATGCTGTTACAGATACACAGGCAGAACACACACAATACAACCCCCTACACACACACACACACACACACACAATCCCCACACCCCTCCCAAAACACACACGCCAGGTGCAGTGTTTCCTCCACCTCTGCCTGGCCTGTGTATAATTGATGAGAGGAGCAGTAAGGGGGATCATGACAGAGCGTGGGGGCCCGGGATGTCTACCCTGGCAAGGTGCTGACCTTTGACAGCTGCTGGCAGATGGGAGTGTGGAGGTGGGTGGAGGGCAGATGGAAGCCAGTAAAGCCACAAAGAGAACAGGACTGAAATGGGGAGGAGAACGACAGCATAATGCTCCAGAGATGCCTGGTATCTAAGGTTTCTCCTATGAGCAATGGGGAGAGGACCATTAGATCTCACTGCATCTAGAGGAGATGTTTAACGTTTCATTAGTAGAGAGATGGTGTGGGTGGGTGTGACAGCAGGGCAATCAACCTGTCAACCCACACAACAGTGATTCAATACTTGGCCACAACAAACAAATTACAATTACCTTCCAGGTAGATAACCTTTACAAAATCAAATTATGCTTCAAAGACTGTCCAGTTAAAAGGCCTGTTAAAGACCAATTACGACCCTTTTTAAAGCCTGTTCTGCTCCCCTCAACGTATATAAGATGACGGGTGAGAGCACTTGCTGAGAACGTGTTTGTACTGTTAACCTTAAACTCAGGGCACCTCTGATCTTTTCAAAGCTCGACTCTCATAAACCTTCTACTAAACCTGTGGTGCTCACTTATAAATGTATGCACACTTTCCATTAGGACACATTATGCAAAGAATGTCACCAGCAGAGGTGCTTGGGGAGCCAGAGGGGGTAGTAAAGGGGGAGTGATAGAGGGACATGGGAGGAAGGATCTACCACACCTGGCACCCCTCTGATGATTAGGAGGGGAAGCAGCAGGGAGGGACAGGTACAGGAATGTGTACATCACTTGCCATAGGAGGGGGTACAGTGGGGGGTAGAGGGGTGGGAGGGATGAGGGAATACCTACTGAGCCTGGAGACTGGAACCATTTCCCTACATGGCCTGATCTATCATCAGAGACCCAGGGAGTGAAATTATCTCCCATCCAGTGCAATCACCACCATGTCACCACTTCAGGCCCAGCACCACTGGCCCTTACTCAAGCTGAGATGAATATGCTCCATGGATCAGTGATGTAGTGGATACATAGGATGGTCCCAGGTCCAAGGTCCAAGGCCTAAGCCCTGATATGGCCAGTTACATTATTAGGTTACAGTAATAGTGGGCTAGGGCAGCCCCAAGCCCAGAGGACAGACCTACAGTACAGTATCCTTCTTATGTAAGAAACAAAAAATCACATGACCTCCAATCCCCAATAGGCCAAGAGAAGATGAGCTAACGCCATTACTCCTCATCTTTCAACCCTGACGAAGGCATTGTGTGTCAAAACACTGGTTCAGTCATTCAATAAATATCTGGGAGTGTTTCTTTTTTATTTCACCTTTACTTAACCAGGTAGGCCAGTTGAGAACAAGTTCTCATTTACAACGGCGACCTGGCCAAGATAAAGCAAAGCAGTGCGACAAAAACAACAGAGTTAAACATCAACAAACGTACAGTCAATAACACAAAAGAAAAGAAAAATAGATTTTTCTATGTACAGTGTGTGCAAATGTAGAAGAGTAGGGAGGTAGGCAATAAATAAGCCCTAGAGGCAAAAATAATTACAATTTATCATTAATACCGGAGTAATAGATGTGCAGATGATGATGTTCAAATAGAGATACTGGGGTGCAAAAGAGTAGAGTTATGGGGGCTATTTTGTAAATGACATCGCCAAAGTCAAGGATCGGTAGGAGTCAGTTTTACGAGGGTAAGTATGGCGGCATGAGTGAAGGAGGCTTTGTTGCGAAATAGGAAGCCGATTCTAAATTTAATTTTGGATTGGAGATGCTTAATGTGAGTCTGGAAGGAGAGTTTACAGTCTAACCAGACACCTAAGTATTTGTAGTTGTCCACATATTCTAGGTCAGAACCGTCCAGAGTAGTGATGCTAGTCGGGTGGGCAACAATCGGTTTAGCATGTCCCAGTTTAGGTCACCTAACAGTACAAACTCTGAAGGTGGATGGGGGGGGGCAATCAATTCACATATGATGTCCAGGGCACAACTGGGGGCCGAGGGGTGTCTATAACAAGCGGCAATGGTGAGAGACTTGTTTCTGGAATGGTGGAGTTTTAAAAGTAGAAGCTCAAATTGTTTGGGCACAGACCTGGATAGTATGACAGAACTCTGCAGGCTCTCTTGCAACTCCGCCCCCTTTGGCAGTTCTATCTTGTCAGAAAATGTTATAGTTAGGGATGGAAATGTCAGGATTTTTGGTGGCCTTCCTAAGCCAGGATTCAGACACGACTAGGACATCCGGGTTGGTGGAGTGTGCTAAAGCAGTGAATAAAACAAACTTAGAGAAGAGGCTTCTAATGTTAACATGCATGAAACCAATGCTTTAACGGTTACAGAAGTCCACAAATAAGAGCGCCTAGGGAGTGGGAGTGATGCTGGGGGATACAGGGCTGGGGTTAACCTTTACATCACCAGAGAAACAGAGGAGGAGTAGGATAAGAGTGCGGCTAAAGGCTAAAAGAACTGGTTATCTAGTGCGTTCGGAACAGGGACTAAGAGGAGCAGGTTTCTGGGTGCAGAAGAATAGATTAAAGACAATGTACAGACAAGGGTATGGTAGGATGTGAGTACAGTGGAGCTAAGCCTAGGCATTGAGTGGCGATGAGAGGTTTTGTCTCTAGAGGCACCATTTAAGCCAGGTGCGGTCACCGCGTGTGTGGGGGGTGGAACATACGGGCTAGCTAAGGCATATTGAGCAGGGTTGGAGGCTTTACAGTGAAATAAGACAAATGATTAACGGCATCAGTCAGACAAATTAAATAGCGATATGATATCACAACAAATGTCAACCGTTACAGCGGATTAAACATCTGAAAACTGCTGAGCAAAACTACGCTCAACATCCTTGCAGATAAGGAAACACCCCTCGTGTGTTTATATTGACAAGGAGGCAATGGAGCACCCCTTACTTGAAAGAGAGAGAGAGAGATGCAGGGAATTATCTGTAATTGAAGGTCGTGCCTGCGGGCTGCTTTAAGACGGTTGTCTCTGGTGTGTTTGAACTGGATAGTAGTCTATTGGTCACGCTGGGAACAGAGAGATGAGCAAAGTCATGGTTAATGGATTGAGCCACAGGAGTACAGCCATGAGGTTACAGTTAGCTTTCCACCTATAGACCAACACCAGTCTATATCGATCCAGACTGGGCTAGAATAGCTGTGGAGTCTCTCTTGGGCTTCTATGACATTAGGATTATATTTTTCATCATTAGGCAGTAGGCAGATGGTCTTAACCAGATAGACTGCTTAAATACAGGGGCATAAAATGTGCTAAAGCTTCAAGGACCAATGCAGTTTATTTTTATATCAAATAATGTATGGGTAACAATTAAGCACCTTACTGTAATAGTTTTCCATAAAAAATGTCAGCAAAATTATTCTCAAGCAAGAATCTGGGAGTGGCCTGAGTGGGGAGGGGAAAACTGAAAACTTATTGGCAGAGCGGTTTGGAACTCTTTGTTATTGGTTAATTAACTAATTTACCGCCTGGTGATGTCACCAACTCCACCCATGCAAAACAAGCTGATGAAAAAGGTCCTGTGTAGATTGTATTTTCAACCAGGAAATATATTTTTTTTAAATCACACTTTCACTTTAATTAGCTGTTGTACAATATGATACAAAACACAGGGAAACTGCATTTTGATTGCACTGGGCCTTTAAGTTTTTAAAAGCAAGTGTTGACAGAAGTCTTCTGACAACAATAAAAAAAAGAGTGACTTATTATCCCTTAACACTCGCGGGAATTGGCCGATATGGCTACAGCTAAATTAAAATGTTTCTTAATGAAGAAATATTAAATGGATATGCATCAATATGGCAGCAATTGAAAGGAACAGTTCAGAGATCATGGAAAAATTATTAGAACAAACACAACAGTTCACCTGACAAGACTGAAACCAAACATTACACTGTTTGTGCCTGACATTTACTGTACTTTTCGCCGCATTTGTTGATAACGTAATCTGAAAATACTCTGGATACATTCAGTAACATGATAAGACTATTCCTGGAAAATGTCCGGCAGGTGCAACGTAAAACATAACAGGGGTTTGTGTCTCCAAGTGGCGACACACCTCTCCAAAGTGTGCACATATCCCAAGTCATTTCAATGCACTTTTATAACTCAAAGAAGAGTCAACTGTAAGGTTGTGCCATTGAGGAACTAGAGCAAGCACACTTGTATTGGTTTAATTTGGAACACAACCCTGCATCCCTGCCGCCACACAATTACGGTTGTTTATGAAATCCAAAAACAGCCCATTATAAATCACAATCTGGGTCAGGTGGGCATGATTTTAAAGTGTGTTGTATTGCCAACATGACTAGCTACGTTATAAAACACGATCTTAGTGTATCAGAGAAAAATATCGTAATTCTGGTGCACATAGAAAGGAGACATGAGTGCATTCAGGTGCATGTGCCACAGCGAATTTTCTTCAAACAAACAAACAAAAACAGGCTCACTCTGTTCAGAACAACGCAGGGTATGACCACATGTCATCTTGTAAATGTACATCAAACATAGTGACCATAAACGTTGACACTATATGACATGCGTTTTATGATTTGGACATTTTAAGTGCACATCTGAACAGGTTTTCGGCTTGCTTGTATGACATAAAAGCGGAATGTATTATAATCCTCAACATCTCATCTTTCAAAATGCACCGAGTCATCTTCATTTACAGCATTTCTCTCACTCAGACAACAAAAAAATTACAAAAGTTGCCAAATTAGTGGGAGGGATGGTGGCAACTTCTTGTTGCACGCGGTGCTCAAGTCTAGAACCGCTGTCAATCAAAACCCATACAGAGCTATTTTAATTTGACCTTTATTTAACTAGGCAAGTCAGTTAGGAACAAATTCTTATTTTCAATGACAGCCTAGGAACAGTGGGTTAACTGCCTTGTTCAGAGGAAGAACAACACATTTTTACCTTGTCAGCTCGGGGATTCGATCTTGCAACCTTGCGGTTACGAGTCCAACGTTCTAACCACCAAATACTCTGAAGTAAAAGTTGTGAAGCGCTGACGTCCCGTATAGCATGTTACCGTACAGCCACTACATTCCAATTTAGGCAACGATTAGTGCCCAGGTCTTCAATTTTCAACCCATATACAGGTACAAGTGTAAAGGGTTGTAACAACTCCTATGGAATTAGATTCTCTGCCAGCCCTCTCTGGATTCAGTGTTATCATCTGGCTAAACTATAGGATTGTTATTATGGTTTCTCAACTCAAACAGCGAGAAATGATTGTTCAAATGAATGACAAAAATCAGTCATATGTTAAATTGGAATAATATAATAATATTGTGAGAACCTACCAAATAGCGAATTACAATTGTCACTGCCTTGAAATAAAATATTTGAATATGTGCTAACTGGCATTGATGCTCTATCATGCAGCAGTAATGATTATATTAATTCAGCGGGATGATAAAGGCTGATGCTCTCTCAAAAAGCTTTAAATGCATCTATGTACTGCCAGAAAACGGGAGAGGGATATGGAGCTCATGCAAATGAGTGGCCCCTTCCATCCTATGTGTTAGTCCGACAAATGGCTTATGTAAATGGGGTCCTGCCCTTCACAAGTCATGAGCCGGTATTCCTTGAGGGGAAACAAAACAAAGCAACAATCAAAGCTCAGCAGAGCAAGACATTGAACCCAATTATGGGCGATGGCCTTCCTCTGTCTCCTGTGACACACACACACACACATACAGTACAAGACACGTATGCACACACAGTGGTGGAAAAAGTACCCAATTGTCATACTTGAGTAAAAGTAAAAGATACCTTAACATAAATGAGTGAGTCACCCAGTAAAATACTACTTGAGTAAAAGTCTTAAAGTATATGGTTTTAAATATACTTAGGTATCAAAAGTAAATGTAATTGCTAAAATATACTTAAGTATCAAAAGAAAAAAAGTATAAATCATTTCAAATTCCTTATATTAAGCAAATCCTCAGAAACATGACCCGCCAAACCGCGCTTCTTAATTAACACACGCCTGCTTAACCCGGAAGCCAGCCACACCAATGTGTCTGAGGAAACACTTCACCTGACGACCGAGGTGAGCCTGCAGGCACCTGGCCCGCCACAAGAAGTTGCTAGAGCACGATAAGCCAAGTAAAGCCCCTCCGGCCAAACCCTCTCCAAACTCGGACGAGGCTGGGCCAATTGTGCGCCGCTCTATGGTACTCCTGATCACTTCCGGTTGTGATACAGCCTGGGAACGAACCAGGGTCTGTAGTGATGCCTCTAGCACTGCGATGCAGTGGGAGGTTCCTGGTAGAAAGCCAGACACGATCCCCAGAGTGGTACACGGGCATCTCACTGTGGTGGTGGTCTGCCTGCTCCTTTTGACAGTAGACGGGGCGCTGGAGTCTCGTGAGCATCACTCCACACTTCACGCCTGAACCACTCATCAACCACAAGAGCTTCAGTTTGGCCCGGGGTCCACGAAGCCAGGGCCGGCTGAAAACCGAGTGGAAGGGGGTCAACCCAGTGGCGGAGTGACGTAGCGAGTTCTAGGCAAACTTTGCCCATGGAAGGAATCTCCCTGCCGGTCCAGACAGTGACTCCTCAAGAACCTCCTGGTTCATCCTGTCCACCCTCCCGTTGAACTGAGGCTGGGCGTGACCCCGAGCATCTCCATAAAGGCTCTCCATATCTGAGATGTGAATTGTGGGCCACGGTCGGAGAAGATGTCCTCTGGAAGGCCATAATGCGGGAAGACCTGCTGGAATAGTGCCTCAGCGACCTGGGGAGCAGTATGAAGACCAGAAATAGGGATTATACGACATGATTTTTAAAATCTATCCACTACCACCAAAATGGTGGTGAAACCAACAGAGGAGGGGAGATCAGTAACAAAGTCAATGGATAGATGGGACCAGGGACGCTGGGACCAGGGACGCTGAGGCACAGGAAGGAGTTTCCCTGCTGGAGTGTTCTGGGGGGATTGGTTTGGGCATATACGGAACAGGAGTTGACGGAACGAGTGATGTCCTGCACCAAGGTGGGCCACCAGTACTTCCTCAGAGATGGATTGGGTAGGGCGAGAAATACCTGGATGTCCAGCGACGACAGCTGTGTGCGCCCAGGTCAGCAGCTGATCCCTTATCGCCATGGGAATGTAGATGCACTTAGGAGAACAGTTAGTGGGTGCGCGGTCCCTCTCCAGAGCCTGGCGAATGTCCACATCTACGACCCAGACCACAGGAGCTACGAGTCGGGAGGATGGGATTATAGGTGCATTCTGGACAGAACCCTCTCCCGAATTGTAGAGACGGGACAGGGCATCGGCCTTGGTGTTTTTTTTAAATCTGGGCGATAAGTCAGCGTGAAGTCTAACCTTGTGAAGAAAAGGGCCCACCTTGCTTGGCGCAGATTCAGCCTCCTCGTTGTCTGTATGTACTCTGGGTTCCGATTGTCGGTGAGGATGACGAATGGTTTCTTGGCGGTAATGGTACTTTGTGGTGATTTAATTGAGTCCTCTGTAATTGATACATGGACGTAATCCTCCATCCTCCTTGGCCATGAAGAATCCAGCCGACGCAGGAGAAGTGGACGTGCGGATGAAACCTTGTTGGAGAGCCTCTTGGGTGTAATCCTCCATGGCGTGGGTCTCAGCCACCGACAGAGGGTAGATGCGTCTGCGCGAAAGTGATGGCACAGTACCAGGGACGATGAGGAGAAAGACCCTACCTGACACCCTAGACCCACTCCAATTTGCTTACCGCCCAAATAGGTCCACAGACGATGCAATCTCAACCACACTGCACACTGCCCTAACCCATCTGGACAAGAGGAATACCTATGTGAGAATGCTGTTCATCGACTACAGCTCGGCATTCAACACCATAGTACCCTCCAAGCTCGTCATCAAGCTCGAGACCCAGGGTCTCGACCCCGCCCTGTGCAACTGGGTACTGGACTTCCTGACGGGCCGCCCCCAGGTGGTGAGGGTAGGTAACAACATCTCCTCCCCGCTGATCCTCAACACTGGGGCCCCACAAGGGTGCGTTCTGAGCCCTCTCCTGTACTCCCTGTTCACCCACGACTGCGTGGCCACGCACACCTCCAACTCAATCATCAAGTTTGCGGACGACACAACAGTGGTAGGCTTGATTACCAACAATGTCGAGACGGCCTACAGGGAGGAGGTGAGGACCCTCGGAGTGTGGTGTCAGGAAAATAACCTCACACTCAACGTCAACAAAACTAAGGAGATGATTATGGACTTCAGGAAACAGCAGAGGGAACACCCCCCTATCCACATCGATGGAACAGTAGTGGAGAGAGTAGCAAGTTTTAAGTTCCTCGGCATACACATCACAGACAAACTGAATTGGTCCACTCACACAGACAGCATCGTGAAGAAGGCGCAGCAGCGCCTCTTCAACCTCAGGAGGCTGAAGAAATTCGGCTTGTCACCAAAAGCACTCACAAACTTCTACAGATGCACAATCGAGAGCATCCTGGCGGGCTGTATCACCGCCTGGTACGGCAACTGCTCCGCCCTCAACCGTAAGGCTCTCTAGAGGGTAGTGAGATCTGCACAACGCATCACCGGGGGCAAACTACCTGCCCTCCAGGACACCTACACCACCCGATGTTACAGGAAGGCCATAAAGATCATCAAGGACATCAACCACCCGAGCCACTGCCTGTTCACCCCGCTATCATCCAGAAGGCGAGGTCAGTACAGGTGCATCAAAGCTGGGACCGAGAGACTGAAAAACAGCTTCTATCTCAAGGCCATCAGACTGTTAAACAGCCACCACTAACATTGAGTGGCTGCTGCCAACACACTGACACTGACTCAACTCCAGCCACTTTAATAATGGGAATTGATGGGAAATGATGTAAATATATCACTAGCCACTTTAAACAATGCTACCTTATATAATGTTACTTACCCTACATTATTCATCTCATATGCATACGTATATACTGTACTCTATATCATCGACTGCATCCTTATGTAATACATGTATCACTAGCCACTTTAACTATGCCACTTTGTTTACATACTCATCTCATATGTATATACTGTACTCGATACCATCTACTGTATCTTGCCTATGCTGCTCTGTACCATCACTCATTCATATATCCTTATGTACATATTCTTTATCCCCTTACACTGTGTATAAGACAGTAGTTTAGGAATTGTTAGTTAGATTACTTGTTGGTTATTACTGCATTGTCGGAACTAGAAGCACAAGCATTTCGCTACACTCGCATTAACATCTGCTAACCATGTGTATGTGACAAATAAAATTTGTTTTGATTTGATTTGATTTAGGTGGCAAGCATCTTGGAAAATACTTCCCACAGGTCCTGGTATACCTCCGAGATGTTGGACTGAAGGGCAACCATACGACTCTCAACCGACGTGGAACATCAGGGGATGGGGAAGCAGGTCCTCCGGCATTTGGGTGACCAGTCTGTGATTCTCATCCTCAACCATGAGATGGTGGAGTTGTGGCATTGAAGCCAACGGAGGCAGAGGATGATCTTGTGAACTGGTAATTAAGGGGATGTTCTCTTAATGAATGAAATCCACGGTGAGAGTGAGTGGTTGGGTGATGTGTGTGATGGTTCCGGATCCTAATGGCTGACTATCAAGGGCTTGAACCGGGAAAGGAGAGGAGAACGGGTATGAGATGATGTTGAGAGGAGGCAAGGTTCTGGTCAATAAAGTTCCCCACGGCACCAGAATCCAATAATGTTGTAGACACAGTACACAAGGGACAGTCAACTAGTGTGATGGACACCAAAAAGAGTTTAGCAGAAAGTGATGAAGATGGAATACTCACTTCTGCCCCAGGAGGTAGAAGATCATGTGACCGTCGCTCTGCTCTTGTGGATCCTGGATTGGGAAGTGCCGGACACCGCTGGAGCTGGTGTCCTCCTTGACCACAATACAGACCTCCATGGGTTCAGGCTCTGATCCAGAGTGTTCACTGATGGAGGGAGAGAAGCGATGAGAGTACCGACGCTCCCGGAGTGGGTTATCCAGATGGATGGCCATCACAATGAGTGCGTCCAAGGAGAGATTGTTGTCTCGACAGGCCAGTTCCATCTCGCGCAGGAGGTCCAGATGGCCGTGGCCCATTCCAACGCGTCTCCCAGACGGCCGTGGCCCATTCCAACGCCCGCCCAGTGAGCAGAGAAATAACCGTGGCAACCTTGGACCTCTTGGTGGTGGGGGCTCCCATCTGGTGTGTAAAGTAGAGGAAGCACTGAAGTAGGAAGCCACAACATTTAGATGGGGTACCGTCATATTTATCCAGGAGGGACAAACGGGCATTGCTGACCTGAGCGCATTGCTGAATGGGCGGTTGTGCTGGCTCGCTGGGTTGATTGGCTGTAGAGTACCCTGCGCTAGTTGACATCAACGCCTCCCGGGTATGTTCGAGACGTTGCACACTGCGAAGAACCTCTTCCATAGCCATTTCAGTTGTGCCAGCTGGTCATGATGTTGACTTAGAAGATATCCCTTGCTCGTAGACCGTCTGGTAGACATTCTATGTTGCTGCTGCTTCCATTGTTGGAGTCACTATTCTGTAAAGTATACCCTGGGAGTCAGAAAGCAAGTGCAGGTGGTGAGTTTAATAATAATTGGAACATTGAACAATATAACAAACACGAGTGGCGTATAGACATGAAACACAAACAATACTGACTGGGGAAAGAACCGAATGGCGTGTCAGATATAGGGGAGGTAATGGAGTCCAGGTGTGCCTGATGATGACATCCAGGTGTGCATAATGATGGATAGCAGGACCAGTGGTCAGTATACCGGCAACGTCAAACACCGAAGGGGAGGAGCGGGAGTAGACGTGACACCGCCAGATCAGAGGCTGTAGAGATGACCAGGGATGTTCTCTTGATAAGTGTGTGAATTTGTCAATTTCGCTGACCTGCTAAGCATTCAAAATGTAACGAGTACTTTGGGTGTCATGGAAAATGTATGGAGTAAAAAGTATGTTATTTTCTTTAGGAATGTAGGGAAGTAAAAGTTGTAAAAAAACAAATATGAATACTAAACTATAGATACCCCCCAAAAATACTTTAGTAATTTAAAGTATTGTTTACTTAAGTACCTTACACCAATGCACACAAATGACACACACATGTGCATGCACACACACAATCACGTGCACAGACACACAGGGGCAGAGAAGAGAGAGATGAAGAGAAAGAGGATAGTCGAACAGGCAAATGTAATGCAGTGTATGCACCTACTGCAACATAACACACACACACACGGATATCCTCCTACTGTCTCGTGTCTTCTTGGACATTGCAGTTGAAGATTACACAATAACACAATGTTCTTATAAAACATACTTGCTTTTATCTTAAACTGAATAACTGTGTTTGACTCAAAATAATGAAAAGCCATATAGAAATATGAAAGGAGAAAACACATCACACTTACAACCTACTTTTCCCTCTCCCACCCAACTGGTTGCACGCCCACGGTTCTATGGTGACTCAATCAAATACAACACGTGAGTGGCAAGTGTTAAAAGCTCATAAGAAAACGACATCTGCTGACAAATGATCTACACAGATCTTATTAATTGATGCCTGCTTCTCTTAGGTCCTGGATGTGTCCTATCTCTCTGGGAAGGTGTGATGTGTGCGTGTGTGATGGTACGTCAGCTACACAGTACATCAGTGGTCAATGCTCTCATTTGGTCAATATGAGAACATCTTGTTGCAGACATATTTATTTTTGACCCATTTGGATTATAGTTGCGCTGGTCGGTACGACTATATTAGGGATTGATTGAAGCGCAAGGTTAAATTCAAATCTCCCTACGGTCATATCTAAGCCAATATGACACCAATGTCAATGTAAATTCGCAACAGATCCCTGCCTCGTCATGATCCGTCTGGCCGTTGCCGAAAGCCACTATACCAGATTTTTGACAGGGTCGTTAGCATTAGGGTCGTCATACAATTTGTTGCCCAAACCTCGCTCAAATTCTAGACGTTGGATTAAAACGAGACTACAGCGTCCATGAAATGACAATTAGACTTGGATCCATTTGGACTGAATACGTTTAAGTGCAACAGTTTTGATTCAAATAAATAATTTAAAAAAATCGCTCTCACATGCACATTTCAGTCCATTAAGAACCAACTATGTGCTGCCTTTTTGTTGCATCTTTTCAGGCGAATCTCAGAGTTCTAAAAACTGGGACCATCAACCCAGTAGCTAGCTAACACCAGTAAAAAGAAAAAGGACGTATTGTCAAGTACTAGATAGGTGCAGTGAAAAGCATTGTTTTACAGGGTCAGCTATAGTAGTATGGCGCCACTGGAGCAAATTATGTTTAAGTACCTTGCTCAAGGGCACAGACAGATTTTCACCTTGTTGGCTCAGGTATTCGAACCAGCAACATTGTGGTTACTAGCCCAACACTCTAACCGCATCTAGAAGCAAGCTACAAGCAAAGGAAGCTAGATATGTAGGTATATTTTGCTATGGAACGATTTTTACATATGGCTGACGTCATCTGTGTAAAATAAATCAAAGCATAAACAAATAAGATAACAAACGTCCTTGACTGCTATTATTGCTAGTTAGCTAGCCATCGAGTAGCTACAAGCCAATGAAACTGTACCATAGCTGTATAGATCGTGCACCAACCACAATTCAATGTTGTCAATATATCATAGCTAGCTACATTATTCCATAAAGCATAGTTTGCTAGCTGACAAAGTAAAGTTCATAATCAACACCAAACTTTGAGAAACTGCCATGCTGCTAACTTGTGATACATGCAATGGGCATTGCTAATCTAGCTACTCCGGCATGATACTTCAGCGAGAAAGCTTTTATCTTACATGTGCAGCCAGATGTCAGTTTCAGCACAAACACAGCTAGCTTGCCGACATTTCCTCAACCAAAACCAGCCTCTCACAACACAGACTGTAGTTGATAAACAAATTGTCTTGCTAAGAAATAGTTAGCTATGTTGAATCTAAACCCAGCCAATGCACATGCAAGTAGCACTGTGCATTGCATTGAGTGTACACATGCTAGCTAGCTAATTAGCTAGATCAACACACATTGGACAGAAGACACAACGCTGTTCGAGCATTCAGAACAAATTCCAGCCCTTGCTGACGTTGAAGCTAGTTTCTGAATGAAAGGTGAAAAAAAAGGCTTTTCAGGAAGTTTAAAAGATGTATTTTCCGAACATTGAAAATACGAATTGAAAAAGTGTCTCCAGTGGACCAACACTGGACAATAGAGGAGTGGAAAAACAATTTTCCAAGATGGCGCAGCAGTGAGACGTGTTTGTTTTAGTTCCATGTAAATATTCAGATCTTTTTTGTTTTTTGTATACATTTCATTATATTTAAATCTCTTTTTTCCATTTTTGAATTAAATATACCTTCCTGCAACCCGCCTCTCCCAATGTGGTAGGGATCTGCTATTTCCTAGACCTTACAACTGGAACCTCCATCAGCAGCTAGCCATCAGAAGCTAGCCAGCTAATTAGCTACGAGCTATTTAGTCATTGTTAGCCACTGCTCGCGGTCTTTACCTTTAGCTCGGACACCAGCCGCTTTAGCCCAGATAGCCTGGATAATAATACCTGTCAGTCTACACAGCGCAATATCAGCCCTGAGCATGTCAGACTGCTTTTTTTCTACTACATCACCGGATTCCTGCCGCAAGCTCTGGACCATTACACCTGATCTTCGCAGTTGCTATTGTGGCTAACACCCTTGTCCAGAAGCATGCACCAGTTTAAGGAAATACAGGCAGGCAGCACATTACAACAAGACAAAAACAGTTCAAACAGCTATGCACAGTGCCCCCCCCCGTTCACGAAAATGGTTTGCGTCTACAGACAATGATCCAGTTTGTTCCGAAACAAAGCGTAGTAGACACAGCTCCAACAGCGCTGGAACCGTTCATTTACCTTTCCAGACAGAGGGCTCCATTGGAAAACTCATCTGGCACTAACTTTGTAAGCAGCTTATCTCGGTTAGCAGCTCTTTCAAGCAGACCGGGACAAAAAAATAGCGGTCCTTGCTGTTAAAAGCTAACTGCAAGAACAAGTTTGGTATTTATGTTTAACAAAAATTGGTTGTGTTTTAGTTAAAATAAGCCCCACCGATTCTTCACAACTGGTCTGCTGACGTAATTCGGACGATGTGCTCTCAACCGGCCTCTGCGTTGTGGATGTTGGTGATGATCCATCTGCTAGCCCCGGCCCAATAGCTTGCTGAATGCCGTGTCTCCCGCTCGCCTAGCGCAGTAGTTGACTAACGAAAGGCCCCCTGTTTTATCTATTGCTGCTCATTGGACCCTATGATCACTCGGCTACACAGCTGATGCCTGCTGGACTGTTCGTTAACAAGGTACTTCTTTTTGTTTATCTATCGGCCCCAGCCTCGAACTCAGGCCCTGTGTGTAACTGACACATCGCTATCAACATGCTATCAACATGCCTCAGATAGCTTAACTGGCATCTCTCGAGATGCAACCTCTCTCATCGTCGCTCAATGCCTAGGTTTACCCCCACTGTACTCGCACCCTACCATACCCTTGTCTGTACACTATGACCTGAATCTATCCTACCACGCCCAGAAATCTGCTCCTTTTATTCTCTGTTCCCAAAGCACGAGACAACCAGTTCTTATAGCCTTTAGCCGTACCCTCATCCTACTCCTCCTCCGTTCTTCTGGTGATGTAGAGGTTAACCCAGGCGCTGTGTGTCCCCAGGAGCTCTCATTTGTTGACTTCTGCAACCGTAAAAGCCTTGGGTTCATGCATGTTAACATCAGAAGCCTCCTCCCTAAGTTTGCTATATTCACTGCCACCGCCAACCCTGATGTCCTAGCCGTGTCTGACACCTGGCTTACGAAGGCCACCAAAAATTCTGAAACTTCCATCCCCAATTACAACAGGGGGCGGAATTGCAATCTACTGTAGAGATAGCCTGCAGAGTTCTGTCATACTATCCAGGTCTGTGCCCAAACAGTTTGAGATTCTACTTTTAAAGATCCACCTCTCCAGAAATAAGTCCCTCACTGTTGCTTCTTGTTCTTGACAAGTAATTTTTCCAACAATTGTTTACAGACAGATTATTTCACTGTATCACAATCCTAGTGGGTCAGAAGTGTACATACACTAAGTTGACAGTGCCTGTAAACAGCTTGGGAAATTCCAGAAAATGTCATGCCTATAGAAGCTTCTGATAGGCTAATTGACATCATGTGAGTCAATTGGAGGTGTATCTGTAGATGTATTTCAAGGCCTACCTTCAAACTCAGTGCCTCTTTGCTTGACATCATGGGAAAATATATATTTTTTTTAAATCAGCCAAATGTAGACCTCCACAAGTCTGGTTCATCCTTGGGAACAATTTCCAAACGCCTGAAGGTACCACATTCATTTGTACAAACAATAGTACGCAAGTATAAACACCATGGGACCACGCAGCCGCCATACCACTCAGGAAGGAGACGCATAGGTGCAAATGAATCCCAGAACAACGGCAAAGGATCTTGTCGAGATGCTGGAGGAAGCAGGTACAAAAGTATCTATATCCACAGTAAAACAAGTCCTATATCAACATAACCTGAAAGGCCGCTCAGCAAGGAAGAAGCCACTGCTCCAAAACCGCCATAAAAAAGCCAGACTACGGTTGCAACTGCACTTGGGGACAAAGATCATACTTTTTGTAGAAATGCCCTCTGGTCTGATGAAACAAAAATAGAACTGTTTGGCCATAATGACCATCGTTATGTTTGGAGGAAAAAAGGAGGAGACTTGCAGGAGGCCAAACCAACCCTGAAGCACGGGGGTGGCAGCATCATGTTGTCGGGGTTCTTTGCTGCAGGAGGGAGGGACTGGTGCACGTCACAAAATAGATGGCATCACGAGCATGGGAAATTATGTGGATATATTGAAGCATCATCTCAAGACATCAGTCAGGAAGTTAAAGCTTGGTCGCAAATGGGTCTTCCAAATGGACAATGGCCCCAAGCATACTTCAAAAGTTGTGGCAAAATGGCTTAAAGGACAACACAGTCAAGGTATTGGAGTGGCCTTCACAAAACACTGACCTCAATCCTATAAAAAAAATTGGTGGGCAGAACTGAAAAAGCATGTGCGAGCAAGGAGGCCTACAAACCTGACAGTTACACCAGCTCTGAGGAATGGGCCAAAATTTACCCAACTTATTGTGGGAAGCTTGTGGAAGGCTACCCGAAACGTTTGACCCAAGTTAAACAATTTAAAGGCAATGCTACCAAATACTAATTGAGCGTATGTAAACTTCTGACCCACTGGGAATGTGATGAAAAAAATAAAAGCTCAAATAAATCACTCTACTATATTGTTCTGACATTTCACATTCTTAAAGTAAAGTGGTGATCCTAACTGACCTAAGACAGGGAATTTTTACAAAGATTAAATGTCAGGAATTGTGAAAAACTGAGTTTAAATGTATTTGGCTAAGGTGTATGTAATCTTATGACTTCAACTGTATATCCATCCTGCACTTTCTTTCTAAAGTCTTCGAAATCCAAGTGAACAAACAGATCACCGACCATTTCAAATCCCACCATACCTTCACTATGCAATCTGGTTCCCGAGCTG
Organism: Oncorhynchus masou masou; assembly: GCF_036934945.1. Taxonomy (NCBI): domain Eukaryota; kingdom Metazoa; phylum Chordata; class Actinopteri; order Salmoniformes; family Salmonidae; genus Oncorhynchus; species Oncorhynchus masou. Next base: position 79,034,853 of record NC_088235.1, on the reverse strand, counting down.
GGCACAGCTGCACCTCAGCCACGCTCAAGGTCCTAAACGATATCGTAACTGCCATCAATAAAAGACAGTACTGTGCAGCCGTCTTCATCGACCTGGCCAAGTCTTGACTCTGTCAATCATCGTAATCTTATCAGCAGCTTCAAAAGCCTTAGTTCTCTAATGACTGCCTCGTCTGGTTCACTAACTACTTCTCAGATAGAGTTCAGTGTGTTAAATTGGAGGGCCTGTTGTCCGGACCTCTGGCAGTCTCTATGGGGGTGCCACAAGGTAACATTTTCAGGCCGACTCTTTTCTCTGTATATGTCAATGACGTCGCTCATGCTGCAGGCGATTCTTTGATCCACCTCTACGCAGACGACACTTCTCTGTATACATCTAGCTCTTCTTTGGACACAGTTAACAATCCTCTAAAATGAGCTTCAACGCCATATAACACTCCTTCCGTGGCCTCCAACTGCTCTTAAATGCTAGTAAAACAAAATGCATGCTCTTCAACCGATCGCTGCCCGCACCGCCCGCCCGACTAGCATCACTACTCTGGACGGTTTTTGTTGGAATGGAATATTGAAAAGGGACAATGTTTTAATCAAAACGGAACCAAAAGACATTCAACTTCAGGCCCAGGTTAAACTCTGGTCTTCTTCTGGAGTACAAGACTCCTTAGAAAACAATCCCCGGGGGGGACCACGTGACCCTTGAACGAGATGGCTGCATGAACAAAGAGCTCCGCACAAGTAGTTTCCAATTACTAATCTTACCTCCACTCCAAGTTCAAACTCATTTAGCTTTAGTAAGAAAAAGTCATGGCGGCTACAAAAGGCGACATTTTTACCCGGACACGAGTATTAGCGACGGAAAAAGCCTCCAGGAAGAAGCTAGCTTCAGAAAAAACTAGCGCCATTAGCCAGGAGCAAGAGAACCCTCCCCCCCCCCGAATGCCAACCTCGCACTCTGTCGAAGACATCCTTTCTGAGTTGAGATCCCAACATACAGAACTAAACACCAAATTAGATGCCATTAACTCTCAGCTCAGTGCGATAGGGGGCAAGGTGACAATCCTGGAAAACGCTTTCCCTGACTTCAACAACAAGATGTCCAGGCGCCCCGCGTTTATAGTTGAGGCAGAGGGGCGAATCCTATCCATGGAAAACTTATTGACAGATGCCATGGAAACAATAGCATATGCTAAAAAGAAAATCAAGCATCTGGAAGAGAAAACAGAGGACCTGGAAAACAGAGGGCGAAGGAATAATTGTGTTCTATTCAATCTTGCAAGACAAACTTCCCGAGTGGCTCCACCTGTCCACCGACAGGCCCATAGAACTCGAGAGAGCTCACCGAGCACTGAGACCCCCACCAGCAGCCAGACAATCACCGCGCCCAATCACCATACGTTTCCTGAGATTCACCGACAAGGAACGAGTCCTACAGGCGGCGAAAAACAACACCATCACAGTGGGAAACGCCAAACTCGCTTTACACCAGGACCTGTCAGCTGGAATACGCCGAAAGGGCCGAGAGTTTGACGAAGTGAAGAAATACTCAATTGACCGAGGCATCTTCAGGGGATTCAAATACCCAAACGAGCTCAGGATTCTTCACCAAGGAGCCTTGCGACACTTCAAAACTCCCGAAGAGGCCAAACGTTTTTTGAAAGACAATCCTGGTCAATGAGAAACAGACCAATGACTAAATGCGATTAATGCCATTACTAAAGGAGGTAAGACAACATATAGCCGATATCCAGAGACCCACCCCCTAAATGTCATTATAGCCGTCCAATTTATATTAATTTTCCTTTAACTGAGAGGGATGGGCTGTATAGCCTAACCTAGGCCTACTAATGTTCCAGCCTACTTTTATTTCCCTGTTTTTTTGTTGCTTTTATTACTCGGGGTTCCCTATGTCCCTTGGGGGAGGTATATGTAGGCTGGGCTATTGATTTTATTTTTCTCCCCTCTATTAGTGTGGTCTGGACGAGGGCAACTGTGTCATTTACTCAATGCGGGGTGGAGAGGATGAGGCATTTCTTTGGTGGGGAGAGGGAGACGTTGTGCGTTGCTAACTGTTCCCGGGTTTTTGTTTTATTCGGAACACAGAATTGAGCCTGAGCGTAATAGATCCAACGGGATGTGTAGAGTTGTTTGGGAACTCGGCTGGGGTGTTCAGAGATTATTATTTTATGTACACCATTTATTTTCATTTTATGTGAACACAGCTGTAACTACTATCCACTTTTACCCAGTGATGACTTGCACTAAAACCGATTTCTGTTCGATGACGATGACTAGTACCTTAAATCTATTGACATGGAACTGCCATGGTCTAGGGCATGCAATAAAACGGAAAAAGATACTATGTGCTCTAAAAAAGGAAAAAGCAGACATCGCGCTATTACAAGAGACACACCTCTGTGATGCTGAACATGCCAAACTCCGCAGAGCTTGGGTGGGACAGGTGTATTTCTCATCTTTCTAATCAAACAGTAGAGGCACAGCCATACTTATCCATAAAAATGTTCCATTCATAATTGACAAAAACATATCTGATCCGAAGGGGAGATTTATTTTGATAACTGGGTCACTATATGGTCAACCAATTACTATATTAAACATATACACCCCTAACACAGATACTCCTGCCTTCATGTCAAAAATTATAACCCTGTTCAATGAGCATTGTGTCTCCTTTGGCGTGGTGGCCAGAGATTTTAATTGTACCCTTAACCCAACCCTAGACAAATCATCTCAAGTCCCCACCACAAATCCTAGATCTGCAAAGATGTTGAACTCTCTTACTAAAGAGATGGGACTGATAGATATCTGGAGACGGACTAATAGCTCATCTATGGACTATACATACTACTCTAATGTCCATAACACCTACTCCCGTATAGATTACATTTTTATCCCAAAGAGTTTAATAAATTCAGCCACATGTACAATCGGACCCATAGCACTTTCAGATCACGCCTTTGTCCACCTCCGCTTTGACGTCTGCAAAAACATCCAAGGTCAAAGAGCTGGAAATTCAACACCTCCATGCTATCAAATGAAGCGTTCCATACATTGGTAACTACATGGATAGACAACTATACACAAGACAACAAAGAGTCTCCTGTTTCTCCGGCCACAATGTGGGACGCTGCTAAAGCCACACTAAGAGGCCATCTAATCACATATGCTTCCTCTAAGAAAAAAGCAATGGAAGCACACAGGCTAGATCTTGAGAGGGAGCTGGAATGCTGTGAAAGAATACATAAACAATCCCCAGACAGCACCTCCTGGAGTCATCTTCAAGCAGCCAAAGACAAACTGAATTTGGACTATACTCGGGAGATAAAAAAAGGTTTTTAAACAGAAATACCATGAGTATAGCAATAGGCCCAGTAGATTGCTTGCTTACCAATTAAAAAAGGAGCAGTCAGAGCGTACAATCATGGCTATCCGAACAGCAGAGGACGAGGTCACATACGACCCAAAAAATATCAATTTAACTTTTCATGATTTTTACTGCAAACTATACACCTCTGAGAGAAAACACACGGAGGCAGAACTCCACTCTTTCCTAGAGGGAATCTCGCTACCTAAACTATCAGACACCGACCAAGAAGATCTCAACTCCCCCTTCACTCCTGAGGAGATCCTGGAGGCAATTACCTCCATGCCACCTAATAGAGAGTTCTACAAAGCTTTTTGGCCCCAGCTCCGCCCTATCTTCATGCCAATGCTGGAGGATTTTTGCAAAAACTGAGTTTTCCCAGACTCGATGCACACAGCTCGCATTACAGTGTTGATCAAGTAAACGCACAGAAGACCCCTGTCCTGCTGGCTTCACTGGATGCTGAGAAGGCGTTTGACAGGATGGAGTGGAGCTTTCTGTTTTCAGTCTTAGAAAAGTTCAATATGGGCCCAAATGTTATTAAATGGATCAAATCACTATACTCTCATTCAAATGCCATGGTGACTACTAATGGACTTAACTCTGACAGATTCCCTCTAGAACGGGGCACAAGACAGGGGTGCTCGCTGTCCCCCCTGCTCTACTTGTTGGGGGCGGAGCCTCTGACAGAGTTGATAAGGAGCAATCCAAGTATTATGGGTGTTTCTGCAGGCGGCCTGCAGCACAAGATTTCGCTTTACGTGGATGATGTCTTGCTCTACATATCCAACCCTGAGAAATCCCTCCCTCTCATTTTAGACACAATTGCTCAGTATGGCAAGTTTTCAGGTTATAAGATCAATTTGAACAAATCCACTGTCTGCCCTCTCAATATTACACTCACCAGCTCTATGAAGACATTATGTCCTTTCCAATGGAAAACACAGGGGTTTCAATACCTCGGGATCTTCATAACACCAGATTTGAATAGCCTTTTTAAGGAAAATTATCTTCCACTCCTGGATCGAATCAAGAAGGATCTCCAAACCTGGATCTCCCTCCCAATTAGCTTAGTAGGAAGAATTAATGTCATCAGTATGAACGTCCTCCCTAGACTGAACTACTTATTTCAGATGCTCCCATGCTATCTCTCAGTTTCCGTCTTCAAAACAACTAACCAAAGCATCATCAAATTTATATGGGGCAATAAAAAAACCTAGGATCAAGTTTTCCACTCTATCAAAACCTGAATCTAAGGGTGGTCTGCCCTTCCCTCCCTTCAATTGTACTACTGGTCTGCCCAAATCCGCAACATGCTAACATGGATCACAAACAGACAAGAGTCAACGTGGATTCAGATAGAAGCCCAATCCTGTGGTTCATTGCCCTTAAGCTCAATTATATTCATTAATAACTTTAGTGAAGTGGGCAACATAGCCAAAACCTTTGTGATTTACAGCACCCTACTAGCGTGGAGAGACTGTAAGAAATACCTGGGCATTTCCTCCCAAGTATGTTCTCACTAGCCTATAGTAGGCAACCCAGACTTGCCAAAAGCCCTGAGGGATGCCAACTTTAATCTTTGGCATACTCTAGGAATCAGGACCTTTTCAGACCTATTTCATCAGAAAACCACTACACTGAAATCCTTTCAAGAGCTCTGCAGTGAATTCGATGTGCCAAGATCCAATTTTTTTTAATATCTTCAAATTAGACATGTAATTTCCTCATTTACCTCCAAGAGGAGGTTTAGAACTCAGTTGAATGAAGTTGAAACCCTTCTCGTCACAGCACAATCCATTAAAGGCTAAATATCTTACATCTATAGACTTCTTTCTGAGAAAGGAGGCTCCTCCTTTACTCATTTGAAAATAATCTGGGAAAAGGACCTTGGTCTGACTATCAGTGATGAGTTATGGGCGGAGGTTTGAGACAGGGTATACTGCTCCTCTACCAATGTAAAAATGAAAGAATAGATTTACAAATTTTTGTACAAATTTTATTATACTCCTTTGAGACTCCATAGAATGAAAACAGATATGTCTCCTAACTGTAAAAGATGTACATCTGAAAGTGGAACCTATATGCATGTAATTTGGAGCTGTAGAGAGATTGCCAGAATCTGGCAATCTATACATACTGCTGCACAGAAAATACTAGAGGTACAGTTTGATATGACCCCGGGTATCTATCTTCTTAATGCCCAGCAGGACTTTGTTCTTGATCCTGACAGAGAAAATTTGCTTATGACTATTACATACTTTGCTAAGAAATGTAGTCTTCTATTGTGGGCCTCTAATACCCCTCCTACATTTAAAATGTGAATTGACCAGATTGTTGACTTTCTCCCTCTTGAAAAGCTCACTTATGACCTCCACAAGAGACAGCCCAAGTTTGATAGACTCTGGTCTCCACTACTCAACTATATTTCAAACTGGACAGAGTGAACGGGGTGACTAGGGAAATGCGCAGATACATGTTGTGTAAGGTACTGTAAAACCTAAAAACGAATTATTGGCCCGTCTTCTCAGCGAATGCTAGAAATAGCTGATAAGAACCTTAATAGTGCTGCTGCAAGTGTTATATATGTTGTTTTTTTGTGTTTTTATTTTAATTTTGTTTTTGAGTATGTATGTATGTATGGGTAAGTGAGATAGATAGATAGATAGATAGATAGATAGATAGATAGATAGATAGATAGATAGATAGATAGATAGATAGATAGATAGATAGATAGATAGATAGATAGATAGATAGATAGATAGATAGATAGATAGATAGATAGATAGATAGATAGATAGATAGATAGATAGATAGATAGATAGATAGATAGATAGATAGATAGATAGATAGATAGATAGATAGATAGATAGACACACACACCAAGGAAAATAAATAGATAAAGTCCAATAAAAACTCTTAGTTTTCTTAATCTTTCATTTTAATTGTATTTTTATTTTTTCAAATGTACTATTATATTTTTTGACTTTTTATTTTTTTTAAGCCTGTCACATCTGTGAATGTGGAATGTGTTTTGTTGGTTGATTGAAAAACAAGAAAACTTAATAAAACTTTAAATTGAAAAAAAAAGAAAACAATCCCGTGTTATACACCATTATAAATCTGAGGTACGTAAAATGAAATTCAGAGACCTCCCTAAAATAACCCTGGGCAAGCTAGAATGTTCCTGTGCTCACCGTGCTGGAATTTGGCCTCCTGTTGTCATGGAGATGGGAGAAGAAGAAAAAAAGAGAAAAAAAAAATCGGTGTGGGGGGGGGGGGGGTCGCTCCAAACTGTTCCCCTTACTGCTTCTTCACACCTCTCTATGCTATCCATGTACACACGGAAACACACACACACACACACACTTCAGTCCTGCCCACTCTCTCTTATACCCTCGTGACGGTACTATACATTCCAGTCTCAGGAAGATATGGAGCTAACATAACATGCTGGAGCTGAGAAAACGTCTCTCACCGAGGGAGCTGCTCGTACCCTCCACAAGGGTTGTTACACAGGCAGTAGCCTGAGTAAATACTGCCAAGCTTTATCCTGAGCCCTTGGCATCAAAGGGACAAGGAGCTGCTCTCATTGGTCCTGCCTGTCCTGTTAACCCCACCTATCACTATGCATAATGTTAGCAGGGGTCCACGCACATACTCAGGTACAAAAACGTCTGCGAATACACTACTACTCATACCGTATTCATGCTAATGATCAAGGAAAAAGGGGTAATACTGCACTTCTCCTCCCCAACAACTGATTCAGTCAATGCAACAAGAAATGTGATATCTAGTCTGCAAGTTTCCATGGAACCAATATATAATGCTATTTCAAGTATCCCACCTTACCAATATACGAAGAGGGGGTGAAAGGGAATATTAAATTCGTTTTTTGGTTGGAAGGCACCTCTAAGCTCTGTGAAATTGTCCCAAGCTCTGCACATTATAATGTACTTTGCCTCTTGAAAGTGAAATAATGAGGAGGACACTGATTGGTAGAGGACAGAGAACAACAACAATGGAGAGAGTATTGGGAAGGAGAGGGCATTTTCTCAAGGGCATCTCAATCACATTACGTTTTCCAGGATGTGAAGAGCCTGTACTGAGTTTTTTTCTTCCATCACAAACAATCTCTCTGATTCCCACTCCTCCCCTCTCCAGCTCTACCTGTCCCCCACAGCACACACACACACACACACACACACTCTCTCTCTCTCTCTCTCTTCATCACAAAGACTTAGCCTCTACTGACGCTTATTAGAGGGGTTCGGAAGAGAAGAGAATCTGTCCATCTTACTTTTCCTGCTGAGTTGCATCACCCTTTACTTCCTTAATCACCTTCATACACCCCCCTTCATACACCCCTAGCTCAGTGTGTCCACAGAGAATACACACAGGTGTTTTGGCCAGAGCATCATTAAAAAAATTCTGATATTTAGAGGTCAGATAAACAAGATTTTTATCAGTCATTTGAATAATCTAAAATAAATGTTTGCCTTTTTGAACAAGCTCATT